>NC_051155.1:156291949-156369449 GCF_013339745.2 Dermacentor silvarum | reverse complement strand
GTTGGTACCTTGCGAGGAGACGCCATGACGTGTACCGAAGAGGTACCCAGAATACGTGGCGCACATCTAACATCGGGATAGCGTTGACTGCGCCCCTCGTCTGAATCGCATCGCGTCTGAATCGCATCTCGTCGCACGCGGCGGTTGCAGGCACGTTAACTAGATGGCGCCACCATACTGGCAGAGGCTCGGGTCGGCCTGCCTATGCGCGCAGGCGCAGGGCGCGTATACAGGAAATTTTTCTTCTACGTGATAGCAAGCGCTCGAGTGGCTCAGTGGTAAAGTATCCGA
This sequence comes from Dermacentor silvarum, assembly GCF_013339745.2. Taxonomy (NCBI): domain Eukaryota; kingdom Metazoa; phylum Arthropoda; class Arachnida; order Ixodida; family Ixodidae; genus Dermacentor; species Dermacentor silvarum. The sequence continues at coordinate 156,369,158 of NC_051155.1, read as the reverse complement.
CTCCCACGCAGCGGGCCTGGGCTCGATCCCGGCGGAAAGCGGGTACTTTTTTTCGCATTTGCGGCGATAGCGTCTACGGCGCGGCGGCGGCGGCATCATCGCGACCAGAAACGGCTATTGGAATGAGCCCATAACAGCTTACGCTGTAAAAGAACCGGGAAACTCGCTGTCGCGCATCGCGTTCGCCAAAAGCGTTTCCCGAAGAAGATTACGGTTGCATAAGCTACCGTTGCCCGGAAGAGGCAACTGCCCTTATGAAGCAGAGTCACCTCACTACACTTTCACATGTAAAAAAAGAACCCGCCTAGCGACTGATTTCACTTGTGTTGTGATAGCGCTATGGAAAGGCCACGCATAGTTATGACTCCCGAAGAGCAGCGTGATTATGATGAGCGGAGACGGGAACAGCAACGTCAATATTCACAACGGCGTCGTGATCAGGGTAGGCAGGACGTAGCGGTTCGTGCCCAAAGCAAGCCACGCACAGTTAGGGCGCCTAAAGAGCAGCGCGAATACGATGTGCGACTAAAGTAACAGCAACGCCAATGTGAACAACGGTGTCGTGCTCAGGCTCGGCAGGACCCAGTTCTAGGCTAGGTCAGATTCGTCTATCGGATCAGGTGATACCCCAGGTTCGCTGGCCAAGCACCTTCACAGCGTGGGTTGCAGCGCAATATTTTTAAGCGATTCCTTATAGACTCACAAGTTTCGGCGGTGGTGGTGGTGTTGTTGGTGGTGGTGGTGGTGCTGGTCGTGGTGGTGGTGTCACGCTGAAAAGTGGGCCGATCCTGGTGATAGTGCAGAAAGGGTCCAAGATGTGGGCTCGGATACCTGTAACGCGCCCTTGAACTACCCTTGTCACACGTGAGACCCAAAGAGACAAAATCACCAGCCCTTCCCCTGCCGAGAAAATGGCGCTAAGCGAAGCTTGTTGTCCGATTCTAGCGTGAGGGCTTCCGAAGCCCTGGCGAAACGTCAGCGAAGAGCCGCGGACCCCGAGTTGCGGGAGCGCGATGCTGAGGCCAAACGTAAGCGAAGGGCCACCGACCCTGAGTTTAGAGCAAACGAAGAGGAACGCCTGCGACAGTGTCGTCTTGCCACAAGCTTCGCTTACCCCCATTTTCTCGACAGGGGAAGGGCTCTGAATTTTTTGTTCTTGTTTCGGTATCTATCCTTTGTCTTGCTTTTTAAGCAAGTCTGGGATAACACGTCTCTAGGATTTTCCGCCGGTGATTCCCCTTCATATAATGAAGAATTAAGTAAAGAAATCTCTCCGATAGAGCCAAAACAAATTATCTTTACCTGAGATAAGCGGTCTTTGACTTTGGTTGAACATCGAAACGCAAAAGGATATCGTCCTTACGGTTACGGATAGAGTGCGTTTCCGAACAATATATATCGAAGGGAGCGGAGGGATTGCGGAATGATACCGTGTATCGACGCAGTATCTATAGGCAACTAGCCTTTTTATCCACACAAAGTATACTTTGCGTTGCTTGACAAACTGCTGCTCTCGTCCAACATAATCAATGGCATATTTTGCGGCCGCATACCAGTCATGGTTTTCAATTCAAGCGCTTCTCTCCCGAACATAATTAACCGCATTAAAATAACGATTGAAAATATATCTAGTGCTTGACGCAAAGTAGTATATTGCAAATGATGTGCTGAATGTTGCATGTGCTGTTTCCACCACCCCTCCCTGTGGAGGTGCCTTTATTGTATATTGGTTTTAGTTTGTGCATACTGTGTACTTTGAGGAGGGTGCTTTGTTAGCATTACTGTATGGTTGCCTTCTGCTGCCTTCGTTTTATGCGGCAGTGGGGCTAGTCAAGCTGCCGTAACACAGGCTTTGCCCCCTTGTCTTTTGCCACGCATGTACATTCTGGTACGTACTAATGTGGTTAGATAAATCAACTCGACTAAACATATCAGAGTCAGAAACGGCTAAGCCATTTTTCTCCGTGAAATTGTGCCTTTTCGGCCAGCGCTGAAGGTTGCGACTATCCAGACGATTACCGGCGCTAAGTGCCAGTTGCCTTTAAACCAAGTGTTACGTCACCGCATGGCTTCACACGGAAACATGATTCATTTACATCTGCAATAAAGCAATTTACTATGCTCGTTTAGAAAAGTGCACCTGAAATTGGCGCAAGGCACATGCAAATGAAAAAAGATATATACTTCGAGAGCAGGAACCTTACATCTTGCCCTAGAATTTTCTTTTTTTGTAAGATATAGCACACTACCTCCCGCGAGACGTATCGCCATGTGGGGCTTTTTAAGCAAGGATGGTAGACGCTTGTAGAAGAAGCGTCAAGGAAAAGCACTTCTTTAATGCATCAGTATAACCGACTATCTCTGTCTTTTTATCTTACTATTTCCAAGAAACTCAAAATATCGAACGACAAAATATCGTTGATGTAACATCCTCCCCGACGACCACAATGACGTTCGCAACGCGTGCGTATGAGGCTTTCCGCCTAAGGGCGGAACTTGACGAATCTCGAGCTCCATCGAAAAGGATGCAAGTTAGTCCTGGGTGCCAGCAACGGAGGCGCTCGATCGAAACAATACGCCCTTCCGATAAATAGAGCAGTCAAAGACGCTACGAAATCGGAAAGAAAGGCATCCACAGCAATGGAGCCGCAAACCAATAATAGTAAGTGTTTCGTTATTTTTTCTCTAAGTTCTGCCAACTACGTACACTGTGATGCTCATCAGAAGCCATGGACAGTTTGGGAAAATTGCGATATGCATTTATTTCCTTGTCATTTATAAATTGTCCATATATAATGTCGCAGTATCGAAGTGTAGGAGTGTAGTGTTATCTAAGCATAGGATTTTCTTTGTTGTATAAGCTACATTTTCGGCTTTCTTTTCTGGCTTAGTCCTTATTTAAAACACTGTGCCACTTTAAAAAACAATTCTCGTGATATTGGGATGTCGATTAGCCGGTGTCACTATTGGCAAAGGTGGTGAAGGATCCGTCAAGCCGTCATTTGAACGGCTTTTCCCTCCGCCTCCTGTTACGCTGTACTGTTACGGAGCAAATAAAGCAATCAATCAATCAATCAGTCAGTCGCACGCTGTCTTTCAATAACCATAGAAAACAAACATCATTAAAATCCGCGTGCTAAAGCAAAGGAACCAATTAGGCACGTGCATTTTAGTAGCCATTAGTTTCAGTGGTGATTGAAAGCGAGCGTGTGACTGCGGTATAACTCTGTCAATTGCCAAGGTAAGTGAGGAAATTACAACTGCTGGTCAGTGTTTGGCGTTAGCACCTGCATGGCTATAAGTCGTTTCTTGTTATTTAATCATGTCCCGGACCTTCAGGTACAAACAAGAGTTAATTTGACGGCAGCGTCTTTTGCATTGTTGAAGCTTTTTTACGCAGAGTAAAAGTTGCTGAACCATCATCTCATGAAATCAGGCTACGAACGTCTCCCGTTTAACTTTCTGTGAAACTCAAATGAAATGCAACCAACAGCAACATAAAAGTACAGTGGCCAATGTAATTTTGCGAACACACAGATAAACGCGCGCTAAAAAAATAGTTGACACAAACTAGTGGATACTATTAACCGAGTGTTCTCCTGCAGTGAACATGGAAACACCTAGAAGTTAAAAAAAAGGAAGAAGACAGGCACACTCAACACCAGGTGACATGTATGTAACGCGAAACATTCTTGGTGTGATTGGCTCAAGAACCACGTGTATATATATATATATATATATATATATATATATATATATATATATATAAGCATATCATAAGAAGCCAACAAACAATAACACCAAGGACTACATAGGGGAAATTACTTGCACTTAATAATTGAATTAAAGAAATGATAAATTATTGAAAATGAAAATGGATGAAAAAACAACTGTCCGCAGGTGGGGAACGAACCCATGTCTTCGCATTACGCGTGCGATGCATTGTCGTTGTTTTGCTTTAGCCTTTATTATTTGTGATGCCCCCTTGCCTTCCGGTCTATGGCCGGTCTTCCGGCCTTTCTTTCCTGTAGAGCAGGTGGGCGTGGTGCCCCTTCCGGTGGCACTCACTGCCTGCTCCTGCCCCCCTTTTCCTCTCTGTTTATGTGTATATATGTTTTCAAACCTCATAATATTAAAAACAGTTTTTGTCTTAATAACATCTGCTTCAGGCATTTCTCAACCACAGAAAATATAACTTAGTTGGGTACTCACAACAGCAATAGTGGCTACCCAGTTTTTATCTGGAAAGTGTGTACGGTGCTAAACAATATGTCGAAGTTTCCTAACTGCAAACCCATCAATGTGGAAGCTCGAAGCTTGTTTTTTACCACCCTGTGATCCATGTTATCATTCGTGTTTAACACAGAACAGTTGTAGTAATAGCCTACGCACACATCATTATGAACCAGTAATGGCTAGTAAACAAATTATCTAATCCTGAACTTCTGTGCTAAAACTCGGTTGCATTTCGCCAGAAAAAAAAATCACATAATGTGGATTCCACACATGACGTCACGTTTGCACCCTCCCTACTTTGTGGTGTATATACAATGCACCTATCCTTTAAATTGCAGGAGTAAAGAAGATAACTACCACGATGCTGAGCCATAACTGTTTTAGAAATTCATCGCCTCAAATGCACCAACCTAATTTTTAGTGACCTCTGGTCAATCAATGATGTGACAGAAATAACAGACAAATTACAGACTCCGGCTCTTCATACAGGCCCGTAAACCGCGGTGCAGCGAAGGAAAATTAAGAAGAATATGTTTCAGTCCTGTCACCCTATTTCGTTACGTACGAAGCCATCTTTTGCATGTTGCTGAATTTTAAAACTGCATCACCAGCTTATGCCTATAGGACGTAAAATACATTTCCCTGCATATATGCTGAATCCGTAAAACACACAACAGTGAGGTTAAGTAGACGCACGTGCAGTGTATAAGACCAAAGAAAACTAAAGGACTCTTTTATTTATGATTACAACCACACGGAGCAGACAGACAACAAAGCCGCGGAAGGCATAGGGGAAACTATCTATTATGTTTAATTTGCATGCAAAAATATTAAGAAATAAAAGGGAAATGAAACAGCACGAAAAGACAATTTGCCGCAGGTGCGCGGCTTGCCGCAATTTGTCATTATTTGGCGTCTCTTGTAAACTTCTACATCAGATTATCACCAACAACCATTGTATCATTTCCAAACGAAAAAAGGTATAATTTCCTTTTATTGTCATGGTTTTACGGCGGACTTGTTCACTAAGAGTCAGTTTGTCACCACGGATCACTAGTTTTCTAAATCGCTTGATATGGCAGTTCAATTCGAAGCTAATCACTCGCAGCTTTCCGTCAAATTGTTCTATTAGTCGTGCTAAAGGGGTACCTAAATGATATTTTTATAAACGATTTTCTGAACTGCCGGAGTTCAGTTTTGCGGAGGTTTTCGGGATATTTATACTGACAAAAATGCTTGATTGCAGTAAGACTATGAGTGACCACTACGACAACGTCACTATTGTTATCGCATGTCAAGGACGCCCCAATGCCACATCTCGCCATTTCCATCCACAGAACGAAAACATCTTTAATACACACCACTCGCCAATACATGGGAAATTAGAGCAGTGATTTGTAAATGGTGAAGGTATCCACAGTGGACTCAAAACGTCTAATTTCTCTTTAAGACCTGCAAATTACCACCAACGCTGCTAAAGGCTGTATTCGTTATTATTTTTTAATGGTGGGATTTGAGTGTTGTGCCTTTTCCATGCAAGTGCATTCACCACTGTTCTGCCACAGCACTTTTTTTGAACCATCTACCTTATGTCATCCAAAGTTACTAGGCAGTTAGTGGTACATCTGTTAGTTACAAGCTCCGATCATTAGCTTGAGAATGCGTATGAAAAACTAATGGCGACAAGTTACTCATCGAATACCCTAATTATGCCACACTGCATAGGGAGCTGGTTCATCACTCCAAGGTGTTAACCGAGGCACGTATTTACAAAAACTCTGAGGTTCCAATTGTTCGTAAGGGAAAATTGCCGCCCGTACTGATGCTGGACACTTCATTACTGAACGTGATCCGCCAATGCCCCAGAACCCTTAGAAAAGACAACCTTTTTGAAATCGTCCCCAAATTCCCATAAATACCGATGAGAATTTCATTCAGAGGTGACCCTCAAAAAAAGTAAAAGCCTGATTTCTAGCATGATATAAGTGATATAAGTTGCATACCGGTACGACGCGAATGCTGATTAGGCCTCAATTTGAGTTTTATTAGAGTGGGTAGTTAAAGGCGCAAAGTTGTTCTTATATTACTTACTGTTTAAGGAGAAAGGCAAGAGCTAAAGCACTCTTGCGGGAGATACAACAGCAGAATCAACAGGCGGCTTTCGTAGATGCTGCCTGGGTGACAGGGAAAGAAGCATATACTGCCGTAGTAGCAAACATTCAAGGGAAGGTGCAAGATGCCATCACTGTATTTACCAAAGATTCCATGGTGGCGGAGCAAGTGGCAATTGCTCTAGCCATCAGGAACAATAAATGGACTTTTATTTACAGCGATTCCAAAGCTGCTATAAAGGGTTTCGATAGAGGCTACGTGGCCGCGGTTGCAGCTAAACTTATTGAAAACACTATGAGTATGAGAACTGAAATCCAATGGTTTCCTGCGCATATGGGAGAAGTGGACGAGGCCCGGGCTAACCTCAATGAGGTTACTCATGACTTGGCACGAGGACTTGCTAGCCGTTACAGTCACAACCGAGCCATCCACCACCAGGCCGGGAATTTAGAGATCATTTATTAATACATAAACGAGGTTACTAAACACTACTATCTAGGACGCAGACAATTTCCATTGCCACATTCAAAGCTGAACAGGGCTCAGCAGTTTCAATGAGACTATTACAAACAGGAACTATCCCACGCCGTACCACCTTGATAAAATGTATCCAGAAAGGGAGGTCAAGAAAGATTGTCATGCGTGTAATGGCATCATTGGGATCGGACACATGCTCGCGGGATGCCCCGACTCTCACCAACCCTGAAAAAGAATGGCTTCATTGGAAGAAGATGCTAGAGAGTTCATCTTTTCAAGATCAGCTACGGGCTGTCCAGAGGACCCACGATGTTGCTGAAGGGCTGGGCCTAACGGTACCATCGTGGGAGCGGCCCGCCTCGACTTGAAATAGTCGAGCCTCGGGACTTTTGTAAATAAAAAGTTTTTACACACACACTGTTGCATCACTTGGCAACTACGTCTTGCACCATTGTGGAAGGAAAGTCGTCATGAACGTTTACCAAGCATTATTATTTGCATTTTAATGCGTTTAGCATTATGTGCCTACATCAGACGTTTTGACCGTATCTATGTCTTTATCTATCCACCCACCTTTCTATTTATTTATCTATCTATCTGTCATTATATATATCCTGTTACGCCAACACAGTGGCTCAAGTTGCCTGCCAGCTTGGGCCCCTAGATATTGTTCGTGGTCGTGATGTCAAGCGGGGCCGTTGCATCGTCGTCTTGCGATCGCTGTCATACAGTCGTCAGGCATTCGTCGTCACATCGCCGTCGGGATGTCGTCGTGGTCGCTCCACGCCATCATCGTCATACACTCGTGATCGTCGTCTCATCGTCCTCACGCCGTCATCGCGAATGTCGCCGTTATGCCATCGTCATCGTTTAAGAATCTTCATCTCATTGTCATCGTCCCGTAGTCGTCATAGCGCACTTGTCGTTCCATAGACATCGTTCCTTCGTGGCCATTCCTCCATCGTCTACACTGCGTCGGCTTCATACAGTCGTCATCATCCTGCCGTGCTTGGAGACGACCTTGGCAAGAGAGCGCCATACCAAAATAAGACGATACAGCAGTATGTCGCATACCACAGACGATACAAACGGAAGTCTCAGAATGACAACTACAGATTTTCATTAAGTAAACGTGACGTCAGAAATATGGTGTGTCGCTACATTGGTCGAATGCTCATCGCATTATACACTCGACAGTAATCGTGAGGCGAGCTCTGCCTTAATTTTTTTATAACAACCACGCATAACCTCGCAATTTGGAAGTCTCAACTTGAGTGAGTACCGGTGAGTGTGAGTAAACAGTGCGAGTTTTTCAGTGTGAGCGCGAGCGAGTGCGTATCCTGAGAAAAATATTGGTGATTGTGTGTGATTGTATGCGAGTGAGTGCCCACTTATTCAACCAACCTATGTGTATAACAATAATACCTTGCTCGGTATTTTTTTTTGCATGTCGTTTAAAATCTGCTTTATTTTTTTTTTCTGCTGTCCCGTGCGTATAGGCTATCTGAAAACTTGGGTTACGGCATTTTGCGTCTTGCTGATGGGGATCTTCCGTCCTTCAGGTAAGAATAAACGTAGTTTCAACTGATAAAAGCACTGTCATTATGATCGGGAGCAATTTTAATCAGGATCATTTCATCGCATGGTTCAAGGGGCCGTCTTCATTGAAAACTTTAGCCACGGGCGAATTGTCCCCGTGGTGTGCTACTACGAGAAAGGCCAGGCTTTCCGTCCTTATCCCATGAACTATGGAATGGAAGACATACCCGGGAACCTGTGCAGCCACGTGAACCTGGCTTACATCGAGTTGAACGGGACGACTTGGACTCTCAAGCTGGACCCCACGAGTAAGACGTCATAAACATCTCTGCGGGAAACAGTAGCAGAGTTACAGTGCCGTATCTCATTACGATTTGTAGTATCTACGACAACAAAGATAAGTAAGACTTAAAAGTAGCTACGCCTACGCCGACACCATTGCATATAAAGTGCTCCTCACACTTTCTAGTGGCATACTCTCGTAAGCCATAGGGACATGTACTGGATGTGTATATTGCAAAATAAGAAGAAAGTAACTGTAGAGAACAAGCGCGCTATGTTTCAGCTAATATTTTATGGTGCTGATACTATTTCTTATTATCATAGAAACCACCCTGCTAACCACATCTCATGGTTAAGAGGTTGTAACGTGCCAAGCACATAAGAAAATGTCTTCAAAGAAAGAAAAACAATGTCCATGGGATCTTAAAGTGCAGTGTCGTTTTGTTAGAATACTACCCCAATGAATCATAAACGGAGATGAAGAAATAATATGAGCGTGAACTAACTACACAAAGCAGCAATGAAAAATGATTCACCATATTTTATCTTCTTTGCTTCAAACGTAAGAGACACGTTAACCGAATGCACACCTGTAGCTACCGGGCGTCATGCACACACGCTAATTACAAGCATGCCTATCGAATTTAATTTTTTTTAATTTACTTAACTCAACTTTGTTTCCGTAGCTTGAAAAGTCATTTTCGTGGGCACCATCAAATAAGAGCTGCGCTACAAACAGCTTCACGAGGCTGAGGACACTTACAACGCATGACGAAAACACTTTGAATAAAAAAATACATACAAAATACAAGTTTTGACACCATTTTTAGCAGTATCAAAGAAAATAAACAGTGCATTATTCAGCAAGCATCATTCACCTGTAAAGCGATTTCTGCTCTGCATAAATAACCCTAGTCATAGGTCATCAGACACATCACCACATCAGTGAGCTACCACTTGCTTTCACAGTGCAACGACCAACATAAAAAAGAAAACCAGCATAATATTTCTGATCTAGCACATTGCTCACATTCACATTTTCTTCGGTAATAAGTTCACGCAGAGCTCGCGCTAAAAACTTGCTTTATCTTTTAGTCAACTTTGCAGAGTTTGCTCAGCTGAAGACCAAGTTCCCGCGATTGAAGACGCTCCTTTCAATCGGAGGGTGGAGCAACCAAACCCAAGTCATATCGGCCATGGCTACTACGATGACCCGGCGAAGAAAATTCATCAACGACGCCGTCCAAAAGCTCGTGAGCAACGGCTTGGACGGCCTTGACGTTTTCTGGCTTTTTCCTGGAATGGTTGACAGAGGCGGAAAAAAGAGAGACAAGATCAACTTCGTCAGACTCTTGAAGGTCAGACAGTCAACACGTTTCATTCATCGCATGAAGCAAGGCAAGTTAGCCGAAGGAACCTAAAGGGTTCACTTACATAGTGCGCCATTAGACCATAAAGAAACAGTATCTAAGGACGTGTATGTGCAGTAAAAATAACCACGCTTTACCTACATAAAGCGGTGAACCAGGAGCGTCAACGGCAAGTTAAGTTACACATGCCTAAGCCTACATTACCAGCACAATGTGGTTTTTATTACCTGCATAGTGCTTGAGATTATAACTCCACACGACAACAACCTGGTGCTTTTATACTCACACTTTTGCCCAGTTACATCGCGCACCTCACATTAACATTGCATATCAGCTTGTGCTCCCCACCACCTATGGATGAAAAACGTTTGATAATAAATAACACCCTGATAATCCATGACAGCCCTGTTAGTGCAAGCTCCACATCTCAGTAAAAAAAGAATAATGCCTGCTATGATGAGCTTTGACGTTTTGAGTCCTTGGGAAAATAACCAGGGCCCTAATTCACAAAGCTTTTCGGTCGTAAGTGCTCTATGGCATTGATTTGTCGCCTTCACTAATAATCTGTTCAGTGCCAAAATTAGCTAGACTTTGCCCTTACGAGCAATCCTAGCGTAATAGCTTATTTGTGAATACGGGCTCTGGGCCCAAATTCACAAATCACTTCGTTGTTAGTGTTTGCAACTGGCTGGCTGTCTTCGATCGATAATAGTATGTCCGACATCTGATTAGGCGAACAATTCTTGCGTAAGAACTTCATTGTGAATACGGGTTCAGGGCATGTATTCACAATAAGCTCTTACGCTAGAATTATTCGTAGGGACGAATTTCAGCCAATCCTGATGCTGGACATATCATTAGCGAAGGCGGCCAGGCAATGGCAAAGAGCACTTCCTAACTAAATGCTTTGTGAATTCGGCCCCTGCTTATTTGTGAATCTCGCCCCAGGGCCCTCATTCACAAAAAAATCTATTGCGCTATAAGTGTTCGTAAGAGCAAATTTCAGCCAATGCTGATGTTGGACATAATATTAGTGAGGACATCCGACCAACTGCAAAGAATACTTACGAACAAAAAGCCTTGTGAATTTGGCGCCTGTTTATTTGAGAATTCGGCCCTGCCTTTGCGCGCGTATTTCTTCATTAAATGCGAGCTCAAAAGTGTGCACTGGTGTTTGCTGCATAAAGACTACTTCCCGCGCAGGAATTATACGCTGCCTTCAAAGAGCGCAAGCTTCTGCTTACGGCTGGCGTTCCCATTAACCAGAACGTACTGGATGACGGATACGACATACAGGCAATCGACAGGTACGCTGATTGTGCGTCGTTTTTCTTCTTCACCTGATGGGTTACCGCATAGCACATTACAGATAAGTAAATGCGTACAGGCATTCATCGTAAAGAAGATGCATAAGTAACCCGTAGAAATTATCATTCATAATTAACCACTCGAAATATGTGGGCTGGGTTGTGCGTATTCACACAACTCTAAGCACTTTCTCTCGTGTGGGCCTTTGTCCTTGAACGCAGCTACAGTAAGTATTGGGTCTTCCTAACATCGGGAGCTAAACAAGCACAAATGACCTGGGCTAGTTGGCACATGTTGTAACAATACAGAGAAACAGTGCAGGGCACCGACTCAAGGGCACAGATCTCTGCTTCTATGTGTACCACCCCTGTTCTGTTTGTCTGTTTAGTTACAAGGAAACTCAAGTTCCACTGTTCAGAACGCCTGACCTTTTTTGTTTTTCACATGGTAATTACCCCTTGACACTATGAACTAACGCTCAGTAGACGGTGTTGCTTTAGGCCTCGACGGCGCCTCACGTTGTGGGTCTTCTGAAACTAAACTAAGCAGTTAGTAGCAGACCCTACGTACTTTCCCTGCCTGTCGATATTTCCATTTGCCCATTCATTTATTAGAAATGCGCCAGCTGGCCGACAGTTCTTTAAGTTTGTCGGGAAATATGCAACCTCAGTGGCTGCTGCTAGTGACGGCTAGAGCAACATCACGCTGGCGCCTGCCCTTGCTTTAACCAATAGCGGTGGTGCGCGGGGAAAGCAAGGGCAAGCCTTTGTTAATAAAGCCAGATATGTAAAGACTTACCGTACTTTAATGACCAAATAGCGCCGCTTAACATACATTAGTAAGTTGTGACCCATTGAAAGTAATCTACGAAATGGCTGCTTCCTAGCAAACTGTGTTACAGCCAACCATTGCTTATTGTTAGACGAAAGCAGGGGACGTCTTCGCTGACGATAAATAATTATAGCGTCGTTGACAGTGGCACGGTGTCAAACTACGTTGAAATGGCATGCGTACAAATCATTTTTACATATTTGAAGAAGTTATGTAGCGCTTAAGTGAACCCCTAACGATGGCCACAGTGTCAGGTAGGCACAATTGCGATGAAGTAATATTCGGTGCACTTTACCATCAAAAGTACAGTGCGGCTTGGCCGAACACCCAAGCAATGCTCAGATATCCACATCTCTTAATGTAAAGGTGCACTAAACGAGCGAGACACTGGAACGATGGCCACAGACTGTGCCGATTGATTCGTTGTTGCGATTACTGGACGCCCAAGCGACGTTACTTCGGAACCTCACTGTTAGAAATATCAAATTATGGCTGTAATAAAACGCACACACTTGGATAGCCTTATTGTGGTTAGACAATTTTTTTTCACCTTATGCATCGGCAAAAATATGCACCACTGGTGATCATCATCATCATTTTATTTCCTTGAAGAACCCGCAGTAAGAGTAATAGTAATAGTAATAAGGGCAAGACAGTAACATAGCAATAGGCGTATATGACAAATAATGATAACGCGAATATTTTTCAGACAAAGTATTTTCTCTATAACAAAGTTTCACTGTGTTTGCTTTTTATAGTGTGTTGCCTAGCGTCACTGTGGGACACTCTTTGCAGAAATGCCTATACTATGTCAAGTTCAACCGACAACGAAAACCGAAACTAAAAGTTCGAGGACGCCATATTGCTTGCTGTCGAAGCACGAAATCATGTTTTTAACAGAAAATCTTACCGTGTTTCTTTGTAACTTCGTAAACAAGTGAAGCTCAAACAGCAAAATTTTCTATCGCCGCTTGTTGTGTGTGTCTCTTATTCTATTCGTCCTCGTTTTGGCACGCTGTTTTATTTCAAGAGGAATTTTAATCAGAGCCACATCATCGGGAAATGGTGTTTAAGTTAGGGACGTATGCGAGTATTGAGGTTTGATGAATTTTCACTTAAACCAACCATACCCCACTCTTTCAAAAGAAAAGCGAACTGCGCCATTATATGAAACACGTTATCGAAGTTATTGGATTTTGTTTCCTTTAGCAATGTTCTCTCTGATCTTTAGATGTTACAACGAAACTGGAACATTGGAAGCTCGTACGAGCAATTTCGCGTATTAATAATAATACCAGTAATGTGCATACGCGCACGGGTGGTTATAACATGCGGTAATAGGCCAGTGTTTGAGTCACTGTTTCATGATAACATTGCAGATATCTTGATTGGATGAATGTCATAGGTTACGACCTTAGAGGATACTGGAACGTCAGAACTGACATTCATAGTCCTCTCCACCCCAGAAGAATCGACGGACCCGATGTCCCGGAGCTCAACGTGGTAAGCGTAGAACACAGCTATATATGAACACACTCTTAGGCGACTAGACACGGGTATAACAAGGTGTCAATGAGTCAGAGTTAATTTATTTTCAGCGCTTAACAGTGCTACACTGCTTGTGCGGACAAAGAATGGTCACTGAGCACGCTATGACAAATAACGCCAAATTTTTTACTCTCTATAGCGTTCAGTGCTTCGACTGATCTGCGATGACGAGTATGCCTCGTACACGCAACCGCATGACTGCTACAGAAGAATAAGAGTTCGTCGATGTCAGTTTAACGTGATTTTCATGGGCTGCGCTACAGCATCGTGAAAGGCACGTTCCGTGGTTCACCGTAATTCACCGAATGGAAGTCTTATCCGCTCGTTTGCCACACTTTCGGCGAAGCGTTGCAAGCTCTTGCATGTTTTCGCACAGGAAGAGGGTCTTGAGGCGCTGCTGGTACGCGGAGCCTCGAAACGGAAGCTGGTACTGGGCGTGGCCTTCTACGGGCGCGTGTACAGGCTCGCGGACCCAGCGAACGCCGGCCTGCACGCGCCTATCGACCTCATCAACAGGCCGGAAAAGGGTGCCTTCCTCATGAGCGACAACATACACGCCTACTTCGAGGTGGGACCCTTATATAGAAATACACTCACGATATCTGTAGTGTATGTACAGATTTTGCTGACTCCATCGCCTCCCTAAAGACCTATTTCGTCACGGTTATGTTTGTGCCTAAATATCTAAAGCAAAAATCTGCACTAACTATACGTACATCACGAAAGCACTTCAATGAGGTATATAAAAGGTTCATGGCGGTAGCTCGGTTTAAGCCAGAGACAGTGGGGCTTACGTGCAGGCGTCGCAACTACTACGCCACAAGCCGAAAGTTTAATGCAGAAAAAAACACAACATGCTTGTGGCATTGTCTAAGCATAAAACCGTATTTAGTTACTCCAAATACAAGTAACGTAGAGTTATTTCCTTCGGCTTCAGAAAGCAATATGAAATTAACTGTTTATTGAACGCAACAACGCTTCCCACTCGGCGCATGACGGCGTGATCCTGCCACCAGCCCGTACACCGAGGACAGTCGTCACGGTCTCAAGGAAATAAACTTAACTAATGAGGTTTTATTTCCCGTAGCTGCACAGTAAGCACTTACGCCGTGTAATAGAGGGCTTCGGATATATTGTGCCCTTCTGGTATTCTTGAAGTGTATCTAAGTATACACGATAAAGCGTTCAGAGGAACGGATTATGTCTCCAGGAGAATGGGATCGCCATTGCACAAATTTGAACTGACGCAAGCGAATCCACCAGCTGCCGCCAGTGTATTAGGCTAACTGCACTTTCCCGCCGGAAACGACAACTGCAAGAACTGCGGCAGTTCTAACGCACGTGGTGGGCTATTCGTTAAGCGAAGCTTATGCGGAAACTTTTCATTTAAGTGCTATGCAAGGAGACGCTACATACGTTCAACTGTATTCTATTTCCAATTTATGTAATCATATAAACATGAACTCACAAGGCCTCAGAGGATACGATGACGATGCAGTGAAGACTTGTAGGCTAATGCGACGTTTTGCTGGCAGTGAAAAAAGGGTGATAAGCAGAGCGGCACGTACAGAAGAGTACTAAACATCGCAATGCGTGTTTTCTTTTCCTGTTTCTGTGGGCGACCCTATAAACCATTTGTGAGTTGACGTCCGTGGTGTCTTGTCCTCTCCTTTCTCCGTGCCTCTTCGCGCTACTATGGCTTCAATGCGAAGCTTTAATGAAGCGAATAATGGAATGTTGTCAAACTGTTTACCTTATGTGACGTGCTTTTCAGCATGTCGATTACGGGCATATGCCCGGCAAATCATCAAGACGCGGAGACTCCCCCCACGTGACCCCCATGATCGACGTGACCGCGGATCACACTTTCTCCAGAATGGGCCCACTTTTCATAGCGCCATTTTCGGGATCAGCCCAGTTTACTTTTGCCCTCTTTCAGAGGCTGGTCCAACTTGTTCGGCACGAAGCCGACTCAACACAGAAAAATAAGGCATAGAAACACCCGAGAAAAATAAGGCATATAAATATTCGCCTTCGTAAAATAATATCGCTCTTGAAGGCGTATATTTGCTGCGGTGTAGATATATAGCTACCGTTTATTGTTTAATTGCTTAACTCCGTAGAGAACAGAGCCGGCAACCAGCACATCTGCAGGTTTAGTACCGATGGGGCTACAAATAAACCAGTTCGTCACATCGGTATTGTCCTGAGTGTGAACTATTCAGCAAGAAAGCAGAGAAGTGCAGCAGCAGAGCCAAAGTTGGCAAAGTCCGGGAAGGTTCACAAAGAACGCTTTACTTTTAAAGTGGTTTCCTGGTGGCGATGTTCGCCCGAATAAAACGGCGACTTATGCAGAATGCGTTTATCCGTGCCGGGCATCATATCGGTCTAATCGCAAGCTTACATTTCAGATTTGCAAGAATATAAGGTTCGGCACATGGCGCCGCAGCTTCGACGCAGAAGGAATGTGTCCGTATGCAACTAACGGCCAGGACTGGGTGGGGTACGAAGACGCAGAAAGCATCTCCAAGAAGGTAACGCAGAGTTGAACATTTAACGCTTATGGTGCTTGCTGTTGAGTTCGCGTGGCGTCTGGGCGTGTACAGGCGCGTGTCTACACGTGTAAATCTTTTGCGCCCGTATGCGTTGGTCGTCGTGTTCCTGCTTGCGTGCGCGCAAGGGTGGAGGTGTTCATACCGCTGAAATTATAGAGTAACGCCGTTAAGAACTTTCACATTGGGTTTTCTGTAATTAAATAAATATGAAACGCTAAAATAATCTTATTACGCAACCACGAAAACGATGTTAAATACATCCGCTGCATTTCAAAGAAAGAAAGTAAACTACAGTGACTGTTGAGACATTTTCTGTTTGTACACAAAATTTATTTCCGAAAAAAGTCTAAAATGTGCAAATGTACAAAGTTTCAAAAATTTTATCTCCGGTGTGAAAACTTATGCCCCAGTTTCGTCAGCTTAAGTTACTTGCCTATTCTCGTTCACTCTCTTTTTGTTGTTGTTGTTGTTGTTGTTGTTGTTGTTGTTGTTGTTGTTGTTGTTGTTGTTGTTGTTGTTGTTGTTGTTGTTGTTGTTGTTGTTGTTGTTGTTGTTGTTGTTGTTGTTGTTGTTGTTGTTGTTGTTGTTGTTGTTGTTGTTGTTGTTGTTGTTGTTGTTGTGACGTTCACTCCGTGAACGTCACTGTAATTTTTAAGTCTTTCGCAGACTTAAAAATTACAGACAAAAATTACAGACAATTACAGAAGACGGTCGCAGCAGACTGTGCACGACCGATGCAACGGACAGCCTGCCCACACATCAAGGACAGCTGCTTGAGTCTAAAATGCCTAAAAATTGCCTAAAATGTGCCAATTTTTAAAAAATGATAACATTTTACCTCCGGTGTGAAAACTTATGCCCCAGTTTCGTGAACTTAAGTTACTTCCTTACCAGAGCCTATAAAAGGGACGACACCGGTGTATATGCGCATATTTTTAGAATATACAGCTCGTTTTAAAACAGCACTTGACTAAAACTCGTGTGACAGTAACAGCTATTTCAGGCAAGATATCAAATGAAATCATTTGTGCCGAGTTTATTACACATCAATTGTAACCTGTTTCAATATATTTTTTTTATTGTAGTCGCAGAAAATGAACATTCTCATTCACTCTCTCTTTTTGTTTGTTGTTGTTGTTGTTGTTCATCGAGCTTTTCATAAAGATAACAAGGCCCTAAACAAAGCATTTAATCCCAACAAACAACATAGAATTGTTATTCAGGAGCCACCAATTTTATTCAAATTGCATCCGATTGTTCAGATATCACACGTGTATTTGCAATGATGATGTTCTTAGGCAAAGGTTCTTCATAATGACTCATTTATAAAGTTTTATGCTCTCCACAAGGTTTTCCTTCCTGGAAACCTGCACGTTTTCACGCACTTTTGCACAATTTCGAGGACACTTGCGTCACTCATTCTTGGTTTTCTAAATACCTGATATTTTTATTACAATTTTCTTGCTCTTTTCTGACGCCTAACGTTTTCTCTTTGGCTGTTGTGTCTTGTGTCTTTTCTTTTCAGGTTGAATTTGTCAGAAAGGAAGGCTACGCCGGCATAATGGTCCTAAGCTGTGACATGGACGATTTTCGTGGAGTATGCGGAACGCATAATATACTGCTGCAAACGATCAATGACGCCCTACCTAGGCTGAAGTACATAGTTATTTAAAGTGGGTAAAATGCTACATGAAGGTCCAGTCAGTAGCATTAAACCGGCCGCAGTTTGCATTTCCCTCCACAGGTGGAACAGTCGCAAATGTGAACGTTGTCCTTGACAACTGCAAGATAAGCGCTATAAATAAATGTTAAGCAGTTCACGGTATGAGGAGGTGATGGTGCTCGCTACAGGTTATTCTATAGCCTCCATAGCTTATAGCAATAGTTCCGGCCGAGTCAATCATTTTAACTTCTTAAGGGTAAACATACCACCGAGGTCACATGCTGTGTCTGCGTATTGCTTGATCACCAACGCTGTTAAGTAACATAAATAAGGTGGCCAGACGGAGAAAAGGTATACGGTGCCCCCCCCCCTCACTGAGTCAAGTCTGACTACATCAAACCCATGACGCTGAAAAACTAGCCTTACAAATAACATTGCTACAAGACCGCAATATTAACCGTGCCCACAGCTGAAGAATCGGCAATAAAAAGTAGTTAGAAGAGCCGCACCGGTTTCATCGTTCGGGCAATGCAGTAGTTCGCAAACTTAATTTTGTCCGAGATGGGGTTTAGGGAGGAGGAAAGTGGGAGGGCCCGTCCTCTTCTTCCCCAGGCGGTGGCCAGGCCTTGCGCTTTGGCGGCATCTTCAGCCATCTGGACGACCCGGAGTTGGAGGTCCGGGTCTGAGCTGAGTAGTGCAGTCTCCCACTGCTCTAGGGCGGTGATAGCAAGGATAAAATTTCCGCCTCCATTCCACCCTGCGAAAGTGGATGTACACCGAAGCTGTTGCCGACGTTACGCACGCGCCACCACCACAGGGCGTCGCACCGTCGATATCAATGTAGCGTCCACAACCTCGTTCGCGCCCTCTCCGTTGGGGCTTCGACGCCGCGACGTCGGTTGCGCGTAACCATCGTTCACGAAGTGAACGTCACTGCAATTTTGTAGGGAAAGCTACATTGGCAGCATCCTTGCCGTTTCGCTGTGGCCGCACCGCGAGCTGAGCTGTTGCCTAGCAACCACCGCCGCTGGCAGCGTTTCTTTCTCCATGGTCTGACCACCCCGCGGCGTCTTACCGGCGTCTGACACGCGTCTTTCGCCCGGCGAACTGCTTCACTGGAGATGGTCCGGAATGCCAAGCGCGCGAATATAGCGTCGGAGAATAAGGAAGAGCTAGCCGTTCGGCTCGTCGAACGCTTGGACTTGACGGCTTATAATTTATATCTGGCTTATATCGATGAGTGTATGCCTAAGTATAATAATTACAGCTAAATAAAAGGCTATAACCAAGTGAAACCAAGACTTTATCATGCTAAACCAAGCTTTCGCTTTGCATATATAGGGTTAGCTGAGCTAAGCCGCAGTCAATTTTCTTTAACAGTCTTTGCCCCGTTGTCGATTACGGTCGCGGCCCACTCTGCGCGACCGATGCAACGGACAGACCGCCCACTCATCAAGGACGGATACTCGTACCAGGACTGGTGTGCAAGACTGCAGCATATATCCTCATTCTAGTGGACTATCGGCCTGGTGCAAGGGCGTTATTGAACTAATTCAATTTCTCAAAGTAAGGTGCGTGATAAGATTTGTAAAGTACGACTTAAACACAACCTGCAGACATGATAGCATCGGATTGTAATTTGAACATATGAGAAAACATTATTCTGTTACACAAAAACTCAAAATTACACTAGCTCTGTAAACGAAAGCTTTTATTTCTCGAATCGACGGTGTCGACGCACGGACGCAGAAAATTTGCCGGGGCAGCCATATACAGGCTCGCTCTAAAAATTTTAACGCGTACCATATATTCTAAAATGTTATTTATTAGGACAAATTATATAAACACCGTTGAAAACAAGCGCAAAATGAGCGCCTAGAAAAAAAATATGAAAGAGAACGATTCAATGTCAGGAAAACTAAATTGTGTGCGGTTAAAAATGAAACAATCTTTCATTCGTATTCAAATAAAGTCGATCTACCGTAAGTATATGTCCTTTCACGTTCGCTCATTACCCGGTCACGTTTTCGATACAAATGAAAAAAAAAAACATGACTTGGCAAGGCATCCTACTGCAATGCGTTTTTTAGCCTAAGCGGCAGAATCGCAGTCCTCGTTGCTTGTTTTTTATTTTCGATCTTTTTTTTTAATCTAGTCACGTCCACTTCCCACCAGACTGCAATCTCCAGCGACAAACCTACCAATCACTTAAAAGGAAGCGCCCATTAAGGAATCCATATTTTTTTTACTTCAGCGTACTTATAGGATCCTGAGACGTCAGAGCAGATAAGAACATGAAAAAAAAAATAACAGCCGCCAAGAATTAATTTAGTTTTTTCTTGCGATAAAGTTTCGCAGGCAGCAAGAATCGCTGGCCTAACGCCACGTGACGTAATCAGGGGGCCCGTCCACTTAACGGCTTAACATCAAAGACGCACGCAGCATCAGCCGCGCCGCTCGGCGATGACCTACGAGCCGAGGCCGAGAGTTGCCTTGAGCGAGAGGTAACAACGTGCGTCGTTGAGCTGGGAATCTCCCCTTTGTAGCGTATACGCACGTGTACGCAAAGCTTAAGGGCGTGCGGCGAGCCAGTATTTCACCGGTGTTGAACAAGCACCGCTTGCAAACTGAGCTACCGATGTCGTTCTATCTTCGGCGAGACGGCTCTCAGCCTTGTTTTTGCTTGCGGAAGATAGCGGATAAAGAGCGACGCGCACGTCGACATTCCTTTTTTTTTTTTATTCTCACTTACTTTTCTTTTATCCCCTAGCTCGTGACGTCGCCACGGGACTGTCGCTTGCAAAGTTCATCGAGTGTTTACGTCTTTCTGCTGACATACAAAGGATAAAGAAAAAACGTTTGGGAAAGAATACACACGGAGAAGTCGCGACATCTCAGTGAGAAAGCATTACTACGCGTATCTAAAAAATATTTTAGAAGTACTATCGACATTATCTTATATGTGCAATAATCGAAGTGGAATGCACACGACGTTTTCTTTTAGACCATAATTTTTGAAAGATTCACCGTCCGTCCGTCCGTCCGTCCGTCTGTCTGTCTGAGCGTAGCGACGAAGGTGCCATTGCCAGAGGAGTTTCTAGGCGAGGCAGACATTCTTTGTCACAAGTAACATGAGCCTTCAGAAGACTAATTAAAATAACTTGCTCATGAATTGTTTAGTAGAACCTTGGGCGCAATTGTTTATAAGATCAATTTGGAGGCAGTCGCATTTTAAAGCATCCCCACTTTTTCATCTCGAATACCGCATCTAATACGATATATTAAGCACCGAATTTCAACGCTCCCTCCAGTCAATATCAAAACCAAGCTCGCCTGGCGTGTAGAAAAGACCGCCCCGTTATCGTATCAGACGGAAGCTCTCCGCGACTAAAAGTGCGATGAAGTTTGAACGTCGCGGCCATTCACGGGGAATACTGATACGGCACGTCTTGTTTGGCAAACATCTGGCCCCCATGTGCCATATCAGTATTTTCCACAGCATCTCATCCTTCAAACTTGCATCTCACATTTCGTCATGGGACGTTTTCGTCTGACGTAGCAGCAAGGCGCACTCGGGTTCGACATTGCCTGGATTGAGTGTTGAAATTCGACGATAAATGTCTCAAACTAAGTGCGATTTTCATTGAAGCATGCATGCCTCGAATTATGCCATATATACAAAACACGGCTCTAACAAAAAGAGTTATTTACCAAATGCTTGCTCAGTGGTTTCCTGAATCGCGCGTTATTAGCGTAAAACTATGTCCGCCTCGCCATGATACACCTCCGCAAAAAGCCATGTTCGCTACGCTGACAGTCTTTTTTGTAAAAAAAATTGTAGCGTACAAAAAAGAAGAGGGAAAGCGCCCTGTATGGCTATATGGAATGTGACGCTGCCTGACGTGCCCAGGCTGAAGAACCGACGCTCCTTATACCTTTATCGAGAGTAGACGCCGCTAGAGAGCTTCGCAGTCTCGCGCATACCATCACGTTGAGTTACTGGCGTACTCCGCAGAACTCTAACCGTCGATTACACAGCCACGACCCATCACTATAACTGCAAATGCCAACAAACTTTTTACGACGTGACGCAACACTGATGCATCGGCCGTGGGTAGGAGTAGCCTTCACTAACTCCTACAACCATCGTATTGGAATAGCGGACTCACCGATGTGCGCTAAATGTAAGTGCGAGGAGACCATCGATCATCTTCTGTGCAACTGTTGTCGCTTCGATAAAGAACGCCAGACTGTCCAGTGTGCCATGAACAGACGGGATGCTAGGTCATTTACAGAAGCAAAGGCCTTGGGAGCCTAGCGTCGCAGCTCGTGAGCCCAGAAAGCCACTCGAGCTCTTCTACAGTACCTGAAGGCGACCGACTTGAGTGCCCGACTTTAGATACGCTGCACCTGTTCTAGTGAACGTG
Organism: Dermacentor silvarum; assembly: GCF_013339745.2. Classification (NCBI taxonomy): domain Eukaryota; kingdom Metazoa; phylum Arthropoda; class Arachnida; order Ixodida; family Ixodidae; genus Dermacentor; species Dermacentor silvarum. Next base: position 156,346,810 of record NC_051155.1, on the reverse strand, counting down.
GAAGTGCGATCAAGACTCGTATCTTCTCTCTTTCACTCCTCCATCCCACTCCCCACATGTAGGGTAGCAAACTGGACAAAGTCTGCTTGACGTCCCTGCCTTTCCTTCCTTCCCTTCTCTCTCTCTCTCTCTCTCTCTCTCTCTCTCTGATCAGGAACAAGTAGGGATTCTGAAGGTGCTCGATTTTTTACTTAGTTATAATCATGTAAAGCAAACAGACAATGAGGTCAGAGTAAGAATATTGGGTAAATTATTTGTAATGTATAATTGAAATGTACTTGCTAATAATGTAAACTGTACTAAGAGTGGACGAAAACGCAACTAGATGCCGGTGGGAGCCGAACCCGCACCCTCCGCATTACGCTTGCGGTGGTTCACCACTTAAGCTACCGCGGCGGCCACCCTCCCGACTACTTTAGTGGAAATTATGTCTTTCTTGTTATGGAGAAGGCCTTATACGTCTCGTTTTTAGGTCACGTTGAAACAGTGACGCCAAAACTCGGACGAAAAATTAGCAAAAATTGTCTACAAGAAATCGATAACCTATTATAAGATCATTACGATATAAAATCATAATAAGATGATTACAAATGCCATGACATTATATATCAATCGATAGGTAATTACATGAGGAATATAAATAACGATGAATGACCATGATAGTCAATAAATTATTTAGGATAATGAGCATGACAAAGCGGAAAATGGGTCGAGAAACCACCAAAATGGCAAAGAATCGTGAAATAATTACAGTAATGGGTGCAAGCATGATTAGAATAATAACGATAATATTAGTAGAATACAAAACTGACTCATGACCATGACTCAGCGAAAGAGATTAACACTGAAAAACCACAGGAATAGGTTCGGACGTGGGTACTAAGTGAAGGAAACACTAAAGGATGATGGTAGAGGTCATAGTCATGAGCATTACTCGGCAAAAATGACAATGACTGAGCTAAAAACGGTTAACACTCAAAAACCACTATAACCTCACATACTATATTCCACTTAGTCATGGATTCCACTCAATGACTGGAACTTTTATTATTATCATAAAAATTATTCACCCAGTGGTCAACCCGTACAACACGGGCACGGTCAAAAGCCCTATTTAAGGCAATAGGTTCGTTCACTTGGGTATTTTCACAACTGACACAATACATTCATCAGTAAAGTAACTCAAAGGCGCAGCAATATCAAAGAATGCAAACGGTACAGAATCGTAACTTTCAAAACTAAATACCCAATTATTTATAAATGAGAAAACACGATCATATATAGAAGCCTGTAATGAGCATGTTTAATGTAAAACTTGTGTTAGGCCCTCTCCAAATAAGTAGGTGTGCGCTCAGATATAAGGTCCCCAACTGCTGGGAAGCAAAGCAGTGGTTGTAGTTTCGTGGTTATCAAGATAAAGTTGAGACAGCATTTATGCTGTCTTGCAGCATTTAAGCAGCATGCAGAATGCAGCATTTAAGCTGCATTCTCAATAAACGTTACTGATAATTGTATCGATGTGTTCAGCAGTTCTCAGGCGTCGACTGAATAAACGCTGTTCAACACAAACACTGGCAGCTAGAGTATGCATTCAATGGCCCAATGAGGTGGTGGAACTTGGTATATCTCTAGCGGAACGAAGTTTTGATGACGGTACTATTAACGCGAACGGCATTCGCAGGTAAAGCATCTGACCGTTATTATTGTTACAAGTGCCTACAGAGAATAAATATGAGGCCTGCAAGGAAGGAAGCCAGAGAAAGGCAGAAGGCAGGGAGCTTAACCCGAATAACGTCTGGTTGGCTACCCTACACCTGGGGAATGGGAAAAGGGAACGCAAAGATGACAGGGAGAGAGAGGAGGGAAGGAAAAAAGGGAAATTAGCGGTTAGTTCGCTGACGCGTGTGTTATTGCACTAATAGTCACAGACGTTGACACAAGCCCGTCGTCCTCAAGAAGCACAAAAGTGCCTTCACCGCTTTATGGGCCGACGAGCGATGGGGGCGGTGTTCCAGCAGCAACTGCACGGAAAGCGTCCGGTTGTCCAGTTTTTTTTTTTTTTTTTCTTTTAGCGCGTTAGCAAGTTCTTGTCTTTGTGATGCATATCGTGGACAGTGGCACAGCAGGTGGTCAATAGTTTCGTCGGTGCCGCAGACCTCGAATGCTACACTGTCTGTCACTCCAATTAATGTAGAGTAAGCCTTTGTGAAGCCAACTCCTAACCAAAGGTGACAGAGAAGCAAAGCTTCACGTCGAGGAAGTCCGAATGGAGGTCGGAGTTGCAGTGTGGGGTTTAATTGATGAAGTCATGTAAGTCGTAAGTTTGGCGATGAGGCCTGCAAAAGCTGCAAACACGTTATGCGGAAGGTGGGTGCACCGAAAGTCACGAAGGATGAGCTTACAATCAATGCCACTTACTTGTAGTTCGCTAACACATAAGGAACACATCAGGAGTATTGGAGCCCACAACCAAAGAAATGAAGAATTTCATACAGGAACTGGAACGTATGCAGAGACAAGTAAAGGAACATAGGAGAAGCTTTCTTCGTGTTTAACGAAGAAAACTCTGCGCTTGCAACGTGCAGCCTCTTCCATTGACTCTCATACTATTGGAAATAAATAAGCACGGCCACGCTCTATTGAACAGATGTGAAACGGAAAACGTAATTGCGCTAATAACGGCTGAACCTATTTTTTAAGTAACATTGCATCGTCAGGCATATGGTGTGATGGTCTTGATTTTTGACCTCTAGAAGTGTAGTAATTAACAAAAAAGCGAAATATATTAAGAAAACAGCTATGCAGGGAGCCAGCACACTAGGTATCCACGGAAAATACGGGGAAAATTCGCTGTTTTCAATTGAATTTTCAGAAATAATCCCTATGAATTTCGCATTTAAATTGTAGGCGTGAACTCTAGAAAATAAAATTCACATCTCTACCTCTCAATAAAAAGAACACGAGGTGTACTATTTTTTCTTTGGCTTCATTGTCCATCGACTCCATGGGCTTGTAACTATACAAAAAAGAAACAAGCCCCCTCGGTTTTCTTTATTCATTTGGCTCACAAAGAAGAAAGTAACGACAGCTTTCAAGTCATCAACTCCACAACAAAAACATGTATTAATTTTCAACGAATTACTATTGAATAGAGTATAAAGTGCACAAAATCAATGCCTCTCAATACACCCTTTATTAATTTCTTACTTCGGCAACATCACCATTCAAAAGTCACACTTACACTATGGCTGTGCAATGTAAACATTTCTGTTATATGTTAAATGTGTACATTTTAAACATTCTCTCAGGTTTCATGTTATGGTACTAAGGCACCTCTTTTGTTGTGAACTAATGAGTTTGTACAATTGTGGTTGTTTATTTTATTTTCTTCTTTTTAATTTTCTGATCTTGTTGTCTTTCAGAAACTACCTGACACTCAAGATCTGATGTCTTGAATATTGCTTTCATTATTCAATATAATTTTACCTTTCTGTCTTTTAACTCAGACGATATTTACTCAAATTTGTTCAATGTTTGGCTAGTGAAAGAATTTATGAGTTTCACATCTATTTAATATGGGAAACAGGAGTCGGCCGTGAGCTCAAACCGCCTCCTAATTTTCTATGCAGCTCCGTCAACACTTACGCGTGCACTTTTGCTGTCCTGCGTGCTGAAATAAGTTAATTGCTATAATTGTCGTTTTTCTGGGAATCTGTAGGGTATTTCTCATGCGTAAATATCATACGTAAAAGCGTTTCCTCATTATTGAGCGTTCCGGCACCCTTCAATTATGATGGCAGTCGACGTGATAAAGAGACGGTCGCCGGGGTGACGGCCAATCACAAAAGGCACTTACGAGAGTATTTTGTGAATACGGTCTCTGTTTTCGACATCGAAGCCAGCGAAGTTGCGGCATGCCATCAAATGTCACGGTCCATCCGCAACGATAAAGAATTTGTTTTTCTGAATGTCCCACTCGACCACACCTATAAGTCGACTAGGTGGCGAGATAACGCACTTTGCCGCTATTGTTTGCGTCAACAATGATGCTCGTGGAATATTTTGACCTAGCAACTTCGCCATGGGTTCTCAGGTACTGCGCATACGTTCTCGGGTATTAGCGGATAAACATGTCCGATAACGTCAAACGTTAGTGCATCTTCTGTCCTATTTCCATCACTTCTTAGAAACAATTACCTCCTCTCTTTCGGTGCTACTCTCCGCTAGACATAATAGGAGGTTGCACACGACTGGTCACGAACTCTGCAATAGTCTTATAGCTTTCATCACGGAACCACAACCAGTTCTGGTGCAGGAAGTTTTTTGGGGAAGCGGATTTGGTCTTCAGAGACAGAACCCCCGCTGCCGCACACGACATCAACCAATCACATTTGCATTAGTATGCTCGTATACAAGACAACTTATACTCACACGATATTCAGCGTGTCGGCTCGAGTACAGATGAACGAATCGGCAGAAATGTCTAAACAATACTGTATAATACTTTGAAAAGTTATTTGACGCGGTTTCCTTTTTTTATTTGTTCGAGACTTCTATTTAAGCTTATTTCAATACTTTTTTCAGCGTTAGCGTCGGTTCAATGTAAGAATCAATTCTCTCGATTTTATGCGTTTCTTATCATTCATATTTTATGTCCGGCTTATCCCGGTGATAACCCAGAAGCGATAACCCGCTTGAATTACTGACAAAAAATCGAAAAATGATTGGCATTGACATGGAAGCGTTACATAATCCCTACTCAGCCATTCTTTTTTATTCATTTCTACCGGCTCTCCTCCAAACCGAGATAAGGGGAACAGCGAGACTTCATCTTCAAGGACTTTCAAATTATGGGAAAGACATCTCGCCAAGACGAACATTACATCTGCAAAATGCTTATTATTTCTACTTAAGGAAGCTTTTCTTTGTATACTTCAATTTTCTCACGAGCATTACGGAAGTTTTAAAAAACACTCCATTTCAACAGTTATTATATATGCTGATCCTGAATCCACTGCAAGACAATGGACTCCAGCAAATTAGATAACCGGATGAGTTGGTCAATGTTCAAATTACAAATATTGACTCATGGCTGAGACGTTTCATATCGAGGATAACTTTGATGCCTGCGTGTCGATCCCTTCTATGTCTCTTTTGGAGTGCGAGAATTATTCGCGTCCATGCAAGGACATTATCATGAATGTATAATCGTGCAGATTGGCTTTCTTGCATTTATTCTTTGTTCTAAGTAAAATTTCAGTTTGTTGTGTGTTCATAGTGGGTCGTACTCTGCTTTTATTAACGTCATTATTTTTGGCAGTGTAGTGAAAGGGTTAAATCATGCCGCGGACTTTGACGTGCACTGTAGCTTTTTTTCCTCTCTCTCATTATCGTAAAGACTTCATTTTTGTCATTCATACGATTAATTGTTTAGTTAAAGAAGCTTAACCCTGTTATATGTTGGTGGTCACGGTTACAATTTTTTAGTAGTGTTTCAAGGGATTTCACAATATCCATGTCTTCAATGAACTGCTCAAAAAGCGCGCGTTATACAACGAAGCAAATTTAGATTCGTATTTAGCCTTTTGTAAGGACATCAGCCGGCGCAAAGTTTGCGGCACTTCATGCTTTATGCATTCCCCATTCCCAACAGTATAATATCTACTTTCCCACGCGCGCCGGCCGACTATATAGGCAGGAATCTTCTTCATGCCATGACCCATACCTCTACTTCAAATATCATTTATTCTATGTACCACCTAAACATTCATGGCATGGCGTTCGATGCGCAATATTTTCCTTTCTTCTGAGAGGTGTAAACTGCGCTCGCTATTTTCCATTCAGAAATGCTATGTCATGCTGATAACACAAATTCCTTTCGGGACCTGGAAGTACTCGGCGCGTAGCGTTAAAGAAAAAAAAATAGTTTACCCTTCCACTCCGTGAAGACGGATGATAAGCGAAGCTTGTCCGTTTGTATACCTAACCATCCCTTTTGCCATCAACATTATGTTTACTCTAGTGTTCCCTTGTGATTAACGAGATGTGCATTGTGTGGATTAAGGTGACATCAATGAATACAGTTGGCAGTGAAACACATGTTTATTGAACATCGGAAACATCACTGGTCTACTTTGTGAAAGTGAGCAAAGTGGCCTTGTGATCGCTCCAGTATACTGCAAGGGGTTTGGTTAGCTTTATGTCACACATGTCGTTTGCAAATGTCAAATCTACACACGTACGTCTGATACAGTAGTGGTTACGTTCCCAATGAAGGACTCGTACCTCCTTAAGCAATGTCTCATACCCCCGTAAACGCGGCCTTCCCATTACGACGACAGAAAAGGGACAATCTACGTTGGAATTATATGAGCGGTAACGGAGCCACCTGTGGAAGACGACGAGCGCGGGAGCAATGGCACGAGCGCGTTCGCGCGGTTGCGTCGAGTGGCGCCAACGTGCGGGCTGGGGAAGAATACGACGACGCTCGAGTCATTGCTGATGATGGTAGTTTCTGCGTTACGTCACCGGCGCAGGCTAGCGTATACAAGCTTCGCTTGAAAAGAAGGTGCGCAAGAGAGATGACGAATATTGTTTGGGGACAAGATACGCCCCCAAGGGTGTAAACTTCTTTTAAGAGCGAAGCTGTTTAAGCTAGCCGTAATTTGTGGTTCGTATCGAGAAACTATCAACATCGGCAATGAAGAAAGAAACAAAATTAAGTAAGCTTTCTTGCCGAGGCGGGATTCGAACCCGAGTACCCACGGTCCGGTCTCAAGGCGAGCGCCGTAACCACTACGCTATACTTGTTTTTTATTTTTTACATAGATTGGGAAACGCACCGCACAAACGACACATTAAAAGGAAGTTATTTTTAAACACATAACTTGTTGCACAGAAAGTGGAAAAATCACAACGGATATGATCCCAAACTTGTACGGCACTGTTGGAGCCCCGTAACCACTAGGCTATACAGCCACGCTTGCAGATTTGTAAAATTTGTGAAAGAGTAATTTCCCAAACTGACGTAAGCGAAAGGAGATTTCCTTGTAAACTCTTATTATAACAATTAGCTATAAAATGTCACCTGCCATTCTACCATTGATTATTTTGTAAAATGTAGTCAATACATTCAACTTTCTTCAATAATTGATTCATGTTGTATTGGTGGTGTATTGGTGTATTGGTGGTGTATTGGTGGTGTATTGTAGTGGTGGCGTGGAGCAGAGGTAGAGCACCCGACTTCAAATCTGAAGGTCGTAAGTTCGAATCCTGCTCCAGTCCACTACATTTTCAGGCATGGAGTGGTGCCTGACACGGGCAAAAAAAAATATATTGCCGAGAGCTAGTGGGGCTATACTAGTCCAGGTGCAACCAAACTAGGCAGGCCCACTAAGCTTCATCAAAGTCACTCCCTTACCAGAACAGGAATTGGCCTCCCTGGTGCAGTATTCGGCCACTACCTCCCTCATGACATAGCAGAGAGAGGCCTTCGTCCTGCAGTGGACATAAATATAGGCTGATGATGATGATGGTATTGTATACGAACAACCTTTGTTTCCTTGTAACAAAAAAAGGTATTATGTTCATGCATCCACTCCAGCTTTGGTCGTAACGGGCGTGCAGCCTTTTCAAATAAAAAAAAAAGTTAAAGCAAACTAAAAAAAAATGCATTCCGTCACCTCATCAGAATGCCGCTGGCGGGGCCGCAAATCGAACCAACAATCTCGTGTTTAGCAGAGCTATGCCATAGCCGCTAAAGCACCATGGCGAGTAAGAAGAGAATTGACGCGATAAATATGGGGGGCCACGTTGCAGGCTCCGGAAGATTCGGTTACCACAATCGTCCTGCTTAAAGTGTAAAGTTAGACAGTCTCAACACGGCGTATTAATTTGTTCCCTTTTTTTAGTATTTATCGATACCGATTATTTTCGGAAAAGATTCTAGAGTCTGAATAAAAAAATACGATTCTGAGAATCACTAGTATCGGCTATATTAGACGCCAAAGAAAAACATTTATTATCGGCCCAACGTTTATCTGATGTGTGAATTTCAGCGTTGTTCCTATACTTGAATGTGCAAATTTAGCTACACGAGAAAAGTTGGCCCTGAGCTAAAACTTGGTTTCAAGGAGCTCGTTACTTACACCGCGTCTGAGCTCTACTTCCGCGTAAATCACACGGATCCTCTTGTTGAGGCCACCGCGCACTCGATCATTTCCGAATAAGCGATTGTATTCCCAAACGAAACCTATGGTGCTACGGGCTTGCATCCGCTTGTGCAGTGGACACGGAGACACACACCGGTCAGTTAGACGTACCAGCTGCCTGTGAAGGAAAGGGTACCTACTGCTTAAGGCGACAAACTTATCCAAACTTATCCAAACTTATCCTTCCACAATTTATCGTCACCCTCCGCGGTGACTTAGCGGCTATGGCATTGCGCTACTATAAGCCCGAGGTCACGGGATCAAATTTCGGTCGCAGCATTTAGATTGGGGCGAAATGCAAAAACTCCCGCGTCCAGTGCATTGAGTGCACGTTAAAGATCGTCTGGTGGTCAAAATTAATCCGGATTCCCCCACTATGGCGAGCTGCATATATATATATATATATATATATATATATATATATATATATATATATATATATATATATATAATCATCTCGGGGTGCTGGCACGTAAAGCCCAAGAATCCTATTTATCTTAGATAGGCCATAAAACTGATGGTATGTGCAAATGTGAAGTGCTTCTACAGTGTAGAAAAACATGCTACATGTACCAGTAAACACATTAGCAGCGCTTAATTAATTTAAATGTGGCACGAAGGAAGAAAAAAAAAACACCTAAAGAACACGACAAGCGCCTGCTCCAGCATTTTCATGCACTACTGTTTCCGGGTCGTCTTATTTTCTTTTTTTTTTATTTATTTAGTGCTGAATACTGCGCTTGCATGCACAAGCCAACAGCAAACGTATAGCCCCCTCCCCCCTTTCCCGTTTAAATACAACCGAACCCAAAAATATCAAATCCACATATAACGAATTATTGTGTATAACGAACACCGGCAAGATCCCCTTGAAAATTGTTGTTTACAATTTTTATTTGATATATCGAATGACCTATATATAAAACTTTATTGTGATCCCCTTGAGGTTCGATGTATCCATGTTCGACTGTATGTATATCAGTGCTTTGGAGAACGTTTTGATTAAAAATTTCGTATATCGATCCAACATGCACATGACAACAATTCACAATGATTCTTTATAGTGTTTCTCGTTTCTCAGTATTCTCCGAGGTTCAGCCACATTTATAGCGTATACGCGTAAATACGGATGCGAGCCTCCCGCCTCGGCTTCTGTTGCACCCACGCGCGCTCTATCTGAGGTTACTGCCGTCGCCAACAGGAATACGAGGAACCGGACGGGCTGTCATCGGCCGCCGCACGTGCTGCCGACTAAAAAACAAAAAGAAAAAGCGAGCGCGACACAAAGATCGCATGCATTTCCAGTTCCGCCAGCAACGAGCCAATCCCGCCTTCTTTCATTCTGCGCTCGACATTTCGTTGCGCAAATGGCTCGACTACGTCCTCTGCTCACGCGTCGCGCTCACCAGCCTGCGTCGAGGTGCAGAAAGGGCTGAGGAGGAAGGGAGATTAAAAAAAAGAAAAGGTAGCGTTGACGAGGGCGAGTGAAAGCAAATGACGCGATCGCGCGTGTCTCGGGTCTTCCCCTATCTCGGCGTGGCGTTACAAAACTGGTCGCCGTTTTCTTGCTTATAAACAGTCCGCACGGCTTCCACCGCAGTGATCCACGCTGCTTTCGCACTGCTTCGCAGGTAAGCGCCAAAATTGCGGTCTGAACGATTTTTATTTATTTTTTTTCTCGTTCGCCGATTGTCGTCTCCGACGTTGGTGGAAGATGTAGGTGTAGTATATAGTGTGGGTATCGGTTTCCGTGCGAGATCTCACAGCTTCCTCGGGATGTCTGTGCGCCGAACTAAAATGAGTTTTTCGACAGCGGATGTACTCTGTTTCCGGCTGATACTTCTCGCTCGTCCGCATATAGCGAACCCCAGATGTTCAAAGAAAAGTAATCCGGAGTTCCCCCGCTGTGACAACCCTCACAGGCCGCGTGTTTCTCCGGGACGTTAAAATCGGTAAATTAAATTTTCTCAAAATTCGCGACGATCTAAACTGGGAACTTTAGTCTGACAACGAGGGGACAATCTATCTCACGGCTACTTGGCGCAGTGTCATTCTTGAGCGGTGGTTAATTATATCCACTCACCCTTGAGCCAGCATTTAAAACTCTACATCCATGCAAGTACCGTTTTGTAGCGAACGTTTACAGAAGTGTGAGAATTTCGAGGTATATATATATATATATATATATATATATATATATATATTTTCGCGAACGGTGCCTTCCAAAACAGGTCAAAGTTCGTGAAGCTAATGCAGAGGGTAAATATTTCCAACGGTGCTGCGCATCCTTCGCGATTGCTCAGACAAATTTGCATATAAAGCTGTAAGTTGCAAGTGCCGCTGACAGGAACGAAGGATGGTGCGCGCCCTATGGTCGCCTGCGTCTTGGCCGAATTTCTTGAAACTCGTGGAATGAAGAAATGTCGAATATTGTTCGTTTGAAGTGACGTTAGCAAACGACAAAAGTTTCGCCCTTTTTCTCGGCGTTCACCGGTGCTCCTTGCCAATTTCCTTTGCAGCTCTAACTCGGTCCATCGAATCACCATGAAGCTACTTGCGCTACCGCTCGCCTTACTACTGACCTGCGCTTTCGGCATGCCCCAGGAAAACGGTGAGTGCTCGGCTTATTGTAATGAACATGCTCTGAGCGGCTGCCCAAAACCGTTCGACACACTGGTCGCCGACGAAACTGGTTTTTCTAGTCGCCGGTACGTTAAGGAGAAGGTGAAAAAATCAACCTCGAGTGCCTAAGCCCACGAAGGTCATTGTCCGCCAATAAACAAAATATGGCGGAGTGATCAACAGCGTAGTAAATGCAAGGTCTAAGGCGAAGGTCACCACATAGACACCGCTGACCATGCAGGCCGAAACGACTCTTGTGCGCACAGCGCTGTTCGCCTGCATGCCCGTGTATCTGCTCCTCAATTTACATAATGCATCCCATACCTAACTTTCCACTTTTCTCATCATGTTAGCAAGATAGTAGTGTATTGTTCAGTTCTTTCTCAACTTCTTTTTTTTTTTTCTTTTTACATAGAGTATACCTACAATGTCATCACATATGGCTATAGCAGATAAAGAAGGGACTGGCTTGGCCTATAAAACAGACGTCGCATACAGTTGATACATAAAAGCTATTAAAGATGATCGATGTTTTGAAGCCGTGCAAACTACATGTGAAGCTTCAGTAATATTTAACGTAGTAGGCTGAGCCGAATGAACAAGACGCAGAAATAAGGTGAGCTTCGAAGTCGGAAAACTACTAAAGCGGGCTAAGATGGGCCTCACTCCAGTGCAACCATATCACCGATATAAGCGATTATTTCATTGTTCAGGCGACAGCGGCCATAGTTGGGAAAACTTTATTTGTTCCTAATCTTGCAGAAGACGAAGGTCACTGATTTGATAATAGACCAACTCGCGGCGATGTCAACTTCTAGTTTATCTGTAGTAGTCCAAGAAGACAATCAACTGTCGCACAAAAAAAAGTAGATTCGCCCTGCAACGAGAAATTGGTTTCTTCCACTTCCTATAAGCCAATATCGCCACGAAGCACTTAAACTTAAGACAAGGCAGCAGAACAAGGTATGCCATCACTCAGCATGCACGATCGTTCTATGCACTTAGCTTGAGCGCGTCAACTACCCTGTCAAGATGTAATGCAGCTTGTGCAGGATAATGCTTTTGTAACGAAGCTTTAGCATATGCGGGGTACTGTCGTAATACCAATTTAATTTCAACAGTGCGGGTATCAAAAGTTCAAGCCGCTTAAATGAGACCCTGCGTAAACGTTCGAAAATAGCAGACACAATTCATGTTTTTTTTTTTTTGTTTTTTTTTTTCACTTGCATTTATAGCGCGCGATGCAAGATACGACTTCCATCGCAGCCCAAGAATGAGCGCATAATCACTTGATATCCGACGTACGTTATAATGGAGTTCATAATCAAACTCATCACAGTACGAGTGTAACTATATTTTTTGCATGTTTGTTTGTTTAGGTAGTGGCACAATGACATCAACAGCAAGCGCGGCGGCGGGCTCGTCGTCCACCCCAGCGTCAACCAACACCACCACCACTCGCTCGAGCGCGCACTCGGGTCCGGCACCAGTGGTCTGCTACTACTACGGCTGGGCCAACACGCGACCCCACCCAGCCAACTACGGCGTCAACAACATCCCAGGCGACCTGTGCACGCACGTCAACTTTGCCTACGCGGGCGTCAACCCAGAAACCTGGGAGCTCAGGAGCGAGGTGCCTGAATACGAGAGCAACAGGGGTGAGCAGCGTTGACTCGACAGCGCAGAAAATCCTGCCGCAATTTGATTTTTTTTCGCGAAGGCAGATAACTGTCTCAGAATCGTTTCTGCAGTGTTTACGGCTCGGAGAGGTATAGCAGGTTTTCAGTATCGCTTTTCACATGGAATGCCGCGGGTACCGTGTATGGCTAGCACAGGGTACCACTTTTCCTTCGCTTCGTATACCCTCATGCCCTACGTGGCGCAGACGAAGCACGACTATGACATAAAATTTTTAAAAAGGTAATCAAACACGGAAACATTATTTCGTGAGCTCTATATACTCACCGTGACGAAGCTTTCAAATCACGCCTAAAATTCTGACTGCGCAAGAATGTTTGGTATGTGTGAAGCGTTAGATATGCCACGTTGCATTGAAGGTAAAGAGTCATACGCATTTCAGAAATGTCAGATGATAATCTAATTCTTTATTGAACGAACTGGTGCCCAGAAAGACAAGCAACACTCAAATTGCATTCATAGCGGCGAGCCCTATCGTCGGTCGTCGAATCTTATCAGACGAGAAAAAAAAATGAGCCCGCTGGAAAGTACCGCGATACACGTACAAATGTACGCGTATCGCGGTACAGTCCAAGTTAATCACTGGCCCACGCGTACAACACTATCCGCGATGGGCGTGCAATCTGATCACGCACTTCTTCGCTATAGAAGTGACGACAACAATCGAGAGATTGCACCCAAGCTGCCCGCCTGGCTACCATCTTTGAATTTTCGGTACGCACCGTAGATCCCTGTTGGAGTACATCGAACACACACAGTTATACGTGCACATAAAGCTTGCATGCATCACACGCTTTATGCCGCAAGAAATAACGAACACTGCCATAAAGTGATATGACCCGCGGCAGTACCACGCAAATATGTTTTTGTTTACATAAGATATTTATCATAATATCTTAAACCGGTAACTCAATCATAAACAAATCATAACTTAAAACCGGTACAAATTCATTTTTATCAACGTTCTGATTTTTAAAGCAGCGGATGTGCGATCATTTCCTGCCTATGCAGTGACACGCTATATCGAGACTACCAGGGCTATGCTTGTAGTCGCCGATCACCGAGTTTCCTTGGTCTGTCCGCATAAGCAGAGAAACATAAATGCGCATCCATTGGTTTCTTCGTAAACGGGAGAATTGCGAGGCGCTAGTCCAAACACCTTACTCCAACCACTGCAGTTCGCCGGCAACGTCTGCATGTTTCCCCGATGGCCGCGTCAATGTCCGCCATGTACGCCACGATGGGGTAGGTAGCGCCCGCATTTGGCCTAAATGCAAGCATGCAGGATCTGCGGATCCATGGCATATCCGTGGCTGCAACGCACTTGCCGATTTCAGAAGCCGTGGTCCCATATTATGTACGTACCAACATTTAAACCAAATGCTGGCGCCCCTAGCCATCCTATAGTAGTTTGACAACCTCTATTCATCTCGGTCATATTGGTGGTGATGGAATTTTTCACTTGGATTTGAGGCCTGCAAGTTAGCCAACTGAAGCATTTGATCTCAATATAGAAGTGATTGATCAAATCTCCAGGAAGCCGGTGTTACGTAGAAATACGAGCGCAAGGCGCAGGGACTCCTCTAAGCCTTCTTACTGCGTCAGCAGTTCCAAGCTCGAAACTGCGTTTTCTCTGTCCGTGCCTCCTATATAGCCATCCACTCGCCACACGAGCTACAAATCTGAGAAATATAAAGACCTCTCCTGAGACAGTCACCCAGATGTGCAACCTAAACGAGTTATGCCTCTTGAGCGCAGTCTATTGTGAATATTCAGCGCTCAACTGTCTAATACCTAATGCCTTCTTTGCAGAACTCTTCAAGAACTTCACGGCCATAAAGACCAAGTACCCCCAGTTGAAGACGCTCCTGTCGGTTGGCGGCTGGCAGCACCCGATCGGCGTCTTCTCCGCGCTCGTCGCGAACGCCGACAGGAGGGCGCTCTTCATCGAGAGCGTCCTGCTCTGGATGAAGGAGTACAACCTGGATGGCGTGGACATGGCTTGGCGCTTCCCTGGTGTCTCCTACCGCGGAGGATCGCCACGCGACAAGGAAAACTACGCCAGCCTCATCAGGGTGAGGAGGAATGGGCGATAATAGGAGCTGGGAAAACGAACGTTCGACACATGTACCTCCACTAGTTCTGTGCAGCAGGATAAAAGCAACCGCAGACTACTACTCATTTAGTGAGAAGACAAAGAAAATATTCACTAATTATAAAAACACACTTATACGATCCTTCGTACTTCTACGATTCTCATTTTCCAGGGCATTGGGGGCGTTCTAAAACACAGATAGAGTTGTGGTACTATGGTGTGGTAAGCAAGCTTTCGCAGGAGGTGTTGACTAAGTTGCCAGTGTTTCTAAAGTGTTGCATAAGAGTAGTCCCTTGCGAACTGACGCCTGCATCGCATATGCATTGCCTTCTTAGCCAGAACACTACAGGTATCCGGGACGCTCCAGAGGTTGCCCTGGTACGGGACTCGGAGGTCATAACCATTATTTTACGCTGAGAGGACGTTTTCAGCTGTCTCACATTATTTGAACGACCTCTGGCGCTTTTCTAATCTGTGTATATTCCTTTTGTCTTGCTTCCGGCCAAGTAGAGCTAGGTTTCTAAGCCCTTAAACTTACTTTGAACCAGAGCAGAGCTCACTAACTATGTCGAGGCTCTTGCGATAGAAACCTGCTTTGTCTTGTGTAGAAGCGGGTAAAGCCTCCTCGCACCTTTGGCCTCCGTAATGCTGCACAAAATTAGCCGGACAAAATCTAGGAAACTTCGTCGCTGCGTAAAACGAAGCACGCTACCCAAACTCTCAAGGCTAAGCGGTTTCTTGCCACCCAACAAAGCGACTAATGGGTTGTCACGCACGCTTTTGAGTCGCGTCGAGGCGGCGGGTGCAATAAGTGTTGTTGCATTCTTTTTCATTTCTTTCCTGCGCGAGTACATAGCTGCAATTAAGCTTGCAGAAAACGCCATAACCGTCGCGAACTACTCGAAAAACAAGAATTGCGAGAATTTATTGCGTTGCGAAACTACAGTGGCAATAAGGATCTCATCAAAAGAATAGCCAGTAAGGGAATTACCAGCCTGATCATATCGCCGGCAACGTTCTGAGTGCGCGAAACCGGCCTGACGCAGCTTGAGTAACATAAGTTTCGCCACAACTATAATTGAGGAAGAGAATACATCAGAGAGCATCATTCGGATGGCATTGCGTGCGACAAGATGGTAAATTGTACACCGACGCGGTATGTGTACAAATGCACACGTGAAGGCGCAATTGCGACCTCAACAACGAGAAGAAAAAAGATTTTGTTCAAGGGCGTTTGCTTGCTTGCGAGGAACCAGCAAGCAAGTGTTATGCGGTCACGTTTGTCCTCGCCCTATAAAGGCCAAGTAAACCTTGCAGTTGTTCATACAAGTACTCTTTCTCGTTCTGTTTTGTTCTTGCTCTTCTCACTTTGTTTGGTGAGTCATCTTTTTTTTTTTTTTTTTTTTTTTTTTTAGTCGTCCATGTCATTGCCTGCAAGTCCACCTTCGTGGAAAATTATGTCAGATATTTCGAGATCACGTAAGAATGCAATATGAATATGAATCACGTAATATGTTTTCGATAACTTTTATCCATCACCGAGAATACGAGAATAACAACCGCTCTTCGAACAAGAAATATCGAGCACGAAATGGTCAAACAAGGAGTGTCGCTGGTGCCAAACGTTTAGACAAGGGTATTTGTCTTCGTCAGGACAGCAACTGATTTCCTTAGCAGCGTTTATGCCTGCGCGTAGCTCACTGAGACCCACTCTTAATAACGGAAGGAGGATAATGACAATCGAGGTTCGCACTTCGGTGAACCGCGATTGTGTTTTGACTATTCTGGATGTGTCTGCCTATAAATCAGCATAAAATGCGTCACGTAGGGATTGAAGACTTCATGTATACATGCAGTCACTACAGTGAAGCCGCTTTATACATATGGTGAATCTTCAAGTGGTGTTCTGCGTATCTTCGAAGTGCGGATAGGCGGCTCTTCAATCTGCTCGCAGCACATTTGTTTTCGCAGCAATCTTCCCGCGCACTGCACAAGACTCCTGGTTCTCTAAAAAATGTCACAGTTTCGCCCTAAGGGCGAAGCAATGAATGCGATAGCAACACAGCAATGTCATACGAAGTAAGGTGAGCGGCTTTGGTAGCAATATGAATTGTAGTAAACATGAGCTGATTAAGTAAGCAGGTGTGCTGCGGCGTAAGCAGACCGACATGAAGAGAGACTCGATGACCACGAGAAGGCGCGTGTGAAACGGTGGTGTTGATGAGAAGCGCTTACCGTGGGCAGCGCGTGCGAAGGGACACACCTGTAGCGCTGCACTGCCGATCCGGGCAGCATTTCATGTGTAGCGTGCGTTGGAAAATGTGGCCCGACTATTACTAACTGAATGAACAAGCGTGGTGTGAGCGCGCACAAACACGAACAGATCACACTGAATGACTGCAGACACCGACTGTCAAAACGCTGGCAGCAAGCATACGCCGCAGCGGGCGAAGGTACACTCTTAGCACGGTAACGTTTACTAAAGGGGTATATTCTCACAAATTTGTGCACCTATAAAAAAAAGGTTACATAGTAACCTTTATTTAAGTAACCTTTAATGAAGGGCACACTCTCACAAACGTGTAACCTATAAAATAAAAGGCTACGTGTACCTATACTAAAGGTTACTATATAGTAACCTTTAGTATAGGTACGCGTAGCCTTTTTGCATGTAACCTTTCGTATAGGCATAGAGTCTTGCAAGGCTTCACACGCGCGTCCTTCTGCGCATGTACATGAATTTAGGGCATTGATTCTTCGGCCAACCACCAAACTTCACCGCAATGCACTAGCGTAACTCACTGAAGAGAACTTCATAAAAATTCTCCTTCAAATGATCGGCCGAATTTCTACAACTTTCGGTAGCCAACGTCAGGAGGATGCTCTCTTCTGAAAATATGGGCATTTAAGGCACTTAGTCATAATTTCTCTGCTGCGTTATATTTGCGCTTTGGTCAAGGTTAAATCACTGCTATAACTCTGCAGGCAAATTACGACTAATCGCCGTAAAAGCTTATGTTATCGGAAAAAGGTATCCTTTCGACGTAGCTAACGGAAAGTTGTTGAACTTCGGCTGATCTTCAGAAATACACTTTTTCTGAAAACGCTGCTGAGTGAGTTACGCTAGTGCCCTGCAGTGAAGTTTAATGGATGGCTGAAGGAGCAATGCACAAAATTCATGTGCGGGTGAAAACGTGTAAGACTGCATGCCTATACGAAAGATTACAGAAAAAAGGGTTCCTAAATTTGGCCTCAGGGGTTATGCCCTAATTTCTTAGACATGACTCATTGTCTAAAACCAAAAAAATATTCAGCTCTTAAGACAAAATGACATTTTCTTGCTGTGAAAACTTCATAGCGGTGACAGACAGCATTTGCGCGATACTCAATACATTTGGGAGCAAAAGTTTATTAATATGCTTTTTCATTTGTTTGGGGACATGTAATTGCATATTGAAGGCAGCCAGTACTGAAAGCATACCAATTTGCCATAATTGTGCCTGGCACCGATTTCGAGAAATTGAATCTGCAACGAAGTGCGTTGCTGTTTCTGTTATTCTTTCTGCACAACCTGCAGCAAAATTCTGTAAATATCTCAGTTGGAACAGCAATGCATTTTATGGCATGTTCACAGTATGTGTTTTTGAGACTATTCTGTGGCAGAATGCTTCCAGCAACCGGATATGGAGTGCTGATTGACCAGCTCTGCCGTTAACCACGATTGTTTATTTAGATGCTAATCCGTCAAACATTGGCGCCATTCGTACTAATGATTATTATTGAAATTCTGTTGCGATTATAAAACTTGTTCAGCAGAAATCAATATTTCGTCTCAAATTATCTTTTTTTAAATATTCATGGACAGACTGGTTAACAACGTATAAACCTTTGCCACCTTGCTATGTTACAGCACAGGTCATTTACACAAGGCAGCTTGCAGGAATTAGTATAGAATGCACAATGCATCAAGACAGATGTACCTTTTGAAATAAGCTGGCACACAATTGGTAATTTTGGATTAAATGTGCAAAACACAAAATAATTGATGAAATACACAGTATGTTGCTTTTGTATACTGGTGAATGCATTGTATAAAGGTTTGTCCCGCAACATTTTTCTTTGCTGCGGACCATGTTAAAAGTTTTTTGCAAAAAGTATCATGTCGTCATCACATGATAATGAGATTTCTAATAATTCTATTTTGCACAAGTGGAAAGCACATCTGAAAAGGCGGCACATTTCAGAATGAATACGCATTTCTGCATGCAACATTTCTTGTATCGAAAAAAATTATATAGGTATGAGACAGCAGCACCCACATTCTGGAAATGATGTGAGTAGCAGATGTGAGAAGGAATGCTGACACAAAACATTTAGTGAAAATGTCATGTTTACTTTATTTGCATATACAAAACAAGGTACCTCAAAGTTTTCCCTTCACAAGCAAAATTACATTTTGCCTTGGTCTGTTCTCCTCTCCAAGGCCATGAAGCAGTAATGAAAAAACCTCTGAGTACAGCGCTGCCTGGCATCACAAATTTCTACAGCATCACGAGGAATAGGGCAAAAAAGAAAAGAGAAATGTTGAAGGTCCGTGTACAATATGTTCAAGTACAAATACATATAAGTTTTAGACTTCCACGAGGAGGCCGATCTCATCCCTGTTTCGAGCACAATCATGTCTCTTTGCTGTTGGTATGTCAGTTGCTAATTTTCAGATCTCCTTGCTGTGTAGTGGAGCCTACAACGACGAAAAGTAATCTTACAATACCATAGTTATGTGTTAGCGTCGACCTGCAAACAACAGCTATTAACATATAATAAAAGAGACATAAATAAACCACAAACAGATGAAAAACTACCACAAATTAAACACGCCTAAGGTTAATATACTCTTCTGTCTAGGAAATTTCGGTAAGAATAAAAAGTAAAGATTAAAAAACTGAACGAAAATGAATTCTCATGTCAGTTCGTACTCCCCTCCAGTAGAAGTACAAAAAAACAACACCGCAATAATGTGACAGTTTAACAGTCAAAATGCAATATCAAGTGATTACAAACTGAATATCAGCACAAAACACCAGTTCCGTGCATGAGGTCAATGTTGTGCGTCCGCACAAAAGTGCAACATAAGCTTGAGATTTAAGAATAACCAACACGGTGACTGATAGTGATAAAAAATATTAAAACAGTGTTTATGAAGCGAGCAAGTAGTTCACTTAAATAAAACTGAACAGTGCGAGCATGAGCAAGAATTGACGGTGAAATATACGACAGACACACACCAGCAAATAGATAGTTGAACAGGAAGCATTGCTTACCTAGGTCACATTTATTGCTGTCTTCGGCATTCATTACAAGCAGTCACTACACAAACGATGCTCACCACTCTCAAGTAAGCGAAGAACCTTTACCATTGGCCATCGGCAATGCGTCTCGTCGCAGCGGCCACGCAGCACGCCAAACATGTCCGTGCTCCACGTCCGGCGTCACGGCTTCTTTTCAGCGGCGCGCGAGCCTTTAGGAGTTCTTTTCGTAACTGTACCACCCGTCAAGAGTGACTCAGACACACAATACGCTTGGTAAGCGCACCCCACCAAATCGGAGAGCGTAAAAACGTGTGTAAAGCGATGAAACAAAGCGCGACACGACCGTTTTAAAACGACACCACCGGCCATACTCTTCCCGGCATGCATCGCGAGAGCTGCGCAATGTAGAGGAGATATGACGGCGCTCATGTGTGGCTGAAGCTGAAGCGCGTTTGATTACGCCCCGCATCTAGCGCAACTAAATATAATAATCAAACTACAGTTCCGTCAAAGTATCACAGGACCATATATATCAAGATGCTAATATTCTAATGTTTCAGGATGTTGCTTTTCGTTTGTATTTGTATGTTTTCTCCCTGCTCATTTGGCCGGCCGCCATTGTGACCTCCCACCGTGAGCGCACGTTCATCTCTCTACGAGACCTTACTGGAGCGGCTGTCGCCAGCTGTCATGTGAATGTAGCGGCGTCTTTCTCGCGTGTTAGGGAGCGGGCAAAATTGGTGCGTGTCTGGCGTTCTTTAATGAACCCAACATTTGCTGTTATTTAGGAACCCTCCCTCTTATACATCAAAATACAAAAAAGAAAGAAAAGAAGAAAAAGAAAGCGCGGTGGCAAAACATTCAGTTGCAGTGTACAAGTCTGATTACGGAGCATCTTTCTCGCCCTGCAGATTAGTTATTCGGCCTGCTCGACGCTTTGATTCTGTCGGTCGTCGAGCTCTTACACTACTCTAGGGTGCGCCCACGTGCGGCCTTCAGTGTGCGCCCGCTGTTAGTGGGTGTCGCGTTTCAGGAAAATATAAAACAAACGCGAATATAAGGTTCATTGATACACAAGGGAAAAATAAAGAATATTGGGTACAAATATATATTCAATCACCATAATGCATCTGCTTTTAGGTTTTGTGCAGGCACACAAGTCTATGTTTTAAAGCACATCCTAAAATGCCTGTATCGGTAGCGGGGGGCTTTCCATCACATTGAAACGCGTAGTGATAATTCATGCCACAACATCGTTTGCCACAATATTCTTCGGTGTATGTTCACTGTTTCTGTGGCTTCCTTTTAGATTATAATGGCACGTATGTAGTAGAGATCAGTGACGAATGAATTGCTGCTGTCTCTCTTGAGCATACGCTCGTGCAAGATTTAATTTTTTTTACATTGCGAAACCGAAGAACCCTACTGGTATCAAAGAAATATTAATCTAGTCCAACCAGCATCATTCTCTCGGGCGCACAACATATCGTATAGGTTAGTCCCGGCTAAAAACACCACATCAGGATAGCAATACGACACAATAAGAAGTAAACTTCCAATCCATACAGTAGGTCCCCAAAGCCACGAATGGCAATTCCTTTAGAAGTTACAATCTAAAGGTTACAAGACATTTGGCGTTGCTGTAACCTTTAAAATATACGCTTCGCCACATGTAACCTCTAGCCGCGACGGAAATTCACGAAAACACAAAGATCAAGTTTTTTTTGTCACCGAGTAACATTTATGTTATACGTTACCTGCAATTATAGGTTAGCATAAACGTTACCGTGCTAAGAGTGTAGAGACAAAAAAAAAAATACTTCACCACACTGTTGTTTGAACAAACGTCTTATTGCTCATCAGGTGAGTGAATAGCTGAGTTTTGGTTTTACAAATATTGTGTAATTACATATTTAGGCTTCCATGCACACTTTGTTTTCTGAGAAAATGCGCATTTGTCGCGGCTGAGTCACACTTCAACTAACTAGATTTGCTTTTGTTGTGGTGCTGCAGAGAGGGGTGAGTGAGTCATAAAAAAGAAGCGGCTGTCACTGATTTCAGTTTTCTTTATAGTTCAGCTTTTTTAGTTCAGTTGGCATCCACGCTACCCGAGCACGCAGACGTATACACGTCTCGCGTGCGCGGGCAGCGTGGATGCCAGATATGAGCGTACGCTCCGGAAGTGGCAAGCTGTGCAACGACATTTACCGATGTCGAGTTGCCGGCACGTAAACGTCCGCCACGTAGGCGGAAAGAAGTTAGCTTTTCGCTTGAGGTTGTGTACAGTGCTCAACTATTGAAACAAGACACTCAGGCCGCATGGTGGTTGGCATTAGCGTTTTTTTTTTGTCACCGGTGAGCGCTACGTGATAGCGGAGCGCCAAATGCAGCCACAATGTAGAACAACTGTTTTCGCTTTCAAGTCATAAAAAAAATTGAGAGGCCTTCCACTATGTGAAGATGGAAGACCAGCGAAGCGGTTGGTATTGTTTAAATATATATATATATATATATATATATATATATATAATTTACTAGTTATATTAAATGGTTGCAAACACCACATACCTTCGTTGCGTCGCCACGCGCCGTATGCTTATGTGCGAGTGAAAGCGAGTTCAGGCGACTAGATTCACACCACCTTGCAACATCATCCGCAGCACGTTGGGCCGCTATGCGTTCGGCTTCTCGTCGCTTTCGCATCCATTCGCGCTGTTGATCGTGCCGGTGCTCCTTGAAGGCGCGCTCTTCCTATTCGGAGCGAGCGGCAGGGGTATTACCCATACCGAGTCGAAGGGGCAACTGATGACGTCGCGAGTGAAATGACTATGTCAAGAGAGAATGAGACAGACCTCTTGGTTGGTAGACTATTCAATTTTATCACTGACGTTTCGACACGCATCGTCATAGAATAGCGTTTGGGCAACAGCGTTCATCACACCGGCGCATTGTTTTTGTCTTTTTGGTCCCACATTTTGACAAGGGTAGCTCAAGGGCGCGTTACAGGCCCCCGAGCCCACAGGGGTACATGTCATTTAGCCTGGACCCTTCTGCACTATCACCCGGATTGGTCCACATTGTTGTTCTACGCGCCGTTTTGCCCGCGGAAGCGATCCGCCAGAACCTAGTCGTACACAGCTTCGCTGTAAGGTGCATCAGCTCGATGTCTCCATCAGCCACCGATGCCATTAGTTTCGGCAGACACGCACTCTGAGTGTCGCGTTTGAATCGCTGAGCACTGTACATACCATTTTGTGTGTTTCTCATTTTGAAAACAATGTAGCACCTCTAATGCTTATTAATGAAGTATGTCCGAATAATTTTCGAAGACAATAGCAACAAATATAAAGAGTGTTCTGCAACCATATACAGCCAACATATATTTAGGCAAAGGAATGTATTGGGAAATTACATGTTTTCAGTTCGATGAACTGCAAATTTAGTTACAGACTAACGACATAGTGTTTCATGAACGAAAACGAATGGAAACTAACGGAAAGACAACTTCGTACCCCTTAGAGCCGAATCTCCCTATGAACTGTTCGTGAGCTCCAGTGCTAGATGTCCCAAGTGTCGACTTTCGTGGGTATTGCTGAAGATACATTTAAGCCTAACGTTGGGTCATTACCACGCGTCACTCACTCCTATGGCTGCTGATTCAGAACAGCTTTTATTCCACAGGCGTCACGTGATTTTACCAGCAGAGCCAACATATTCGATGCTTATTCTATGATTGTGGCGTGAGCGTCTATGCACGTTCTGCATGTATATAGTAAAGAACTCTGCATAAAATAAAATAAAAAGCCGTCAGAACGACAGGCTGTTTCATCCGCACTGAATGCACTGAGAAAGAAACCGTAGACAGTCAGGAAACCTTCAGAACCATCACAGAATTGTTTGTGCTCGTCACTTTCAAGCACAACAATTGAGCCCTGACCATCCCTGCTCATGATGACTGTGGACGGTAATGCGTGAGCATTGAATCAATATAGCGACACGACGGATTGCCAACGTCGAAACGAGTTATGCGTTAGGCGTGTACTGCCGCGGGATTCCTCTTTTGTGTTACCCTTAGAACACTCGCGTCGCTGACACGAAGACTGAACATGGCCTCCGAAATTCATGGCACGCTGGTGTGTGCGAGCGCTGAGAAACGCGTCATGCGAGAAGCGGGTACCTATCTCGCGCTTACTTCTGGACGCGCCGTGCCATCTAGTGACACTACCCAGAAGTCTGCGCGCGGCCTCTGAGACAAGAAGCGCGGCGCGCCGGTGCCTGCGAACGCTGAGGATTGCTCCCTCCATTTGCCGCACACTCATATACTCAGTGACTCAAGTTGGCGAGAGGTTCATTGAACAGCAGCACAGGCCCATTGCATTGATGGCGCAGGTCGCTAAAGCATTGGCGTGAAAGGCATTCATTGAAAGCGGCACATACGCAGTCCCTTTGTGGAGCAGCCAGGTCCATTTGTGGAGCAGCCAGCTAATGCGCCAGGTTGCTGTCCTTGACAAACCCTTGCGATGGTGGTTCGAGTTTAATGCATTTTTAGATGCGAGGCAGCTTATGATGGGGGCTTTGTCCGTCCCTCCTTCCGTCCCGTGGCGTCCCACACTCCCAAAGCGCATGCGCGTCCCCTCCCCCTCTCTCTCCTCTCCTACGCTCCCCCTCTTTCTCTCCTCTAGGAATCTTCTACTCTTCGGAGCGGCGCGCACCACAGGTGGTACGACAGCTGCATACTCCGCTGGAGGCGCCACGGTAGTTCCGCGGTATGAAAATGACGGAGCGCGCGCGCCTCATTCTCTCTCCTGTGCAGCGCCACGATGAGTGCTCGGGCCGCTGCGGCGAAACGGGAACGGCGAAGCCGAAATGAAACGTGAACGGTGGCAAGCGGACCCTGAACTCCGGGCTCGGGAAGCCGAATCGAAACGTCAACGTCGAGCGGTGGATCCTGAGGCGGCGCGGCAACGCGAAGCCGAATCGAAACGTCAACCATCTCCCGCTCAAGCTAACCATCTCCCCCACTGCTTCACATCCACTCATGGTTCTCTTTAGCGGGGGATGGAGTAATTTTTTTCCTCGTCATCGTAGAGGTGGCCTCAACGAGGTCGCTCACTCCGTAGCACGAGACCTTGTCAACCGTGCCGGAGACAGCGCAGGTGCACCAGCGGAACGCGATCGCCGCACCAGATACAACGACCTCACGAAATCATTCTATCTTAACAGAAGAACCTTCTCCATCCCTCATCACAAGCTAAACAGATCACAGGCAACCACCCTTCGCCTGTTACAAACAAACACATACCCCTCACTAACACGTTACCACAGGATCTACCCAGACACCTACCCTAGTAACATTTGCAAGATCTGTAAGACTGAGGTAGCATCGCCTCCCCACATGCTTTGGGAATGTAAAAACCAATATCCGACAAATAATACCCTGACCCTCTCGTCGAGATGGCACGCCGCCCTGCGCAGCTCCCAACTCGACGACTAACTCTGGGCTACCCAGCAAGCCTGCGAGGCGGTGAAGAGGCAAGACCTCGATGTCCCCACGTGGGAGGCCTAGGCCCAGCCAACTAAACTGCTGGTTTAAATAAAAGTTTTGTTCCTCCTCCTCCCCATCATCGTAGAGGTGGCACATTTCTAGTGGCGCATACCTAGATGCCCAGGTGGGCTTCAAATATGTTAATTGAAGAGAGGCATGTATATGTCTACACATTGGCAAATACTAAGTGATCCAAGTTGGTCCGATGTTCGGTCTTGAATCCTTGTACCGCAGCATAGCAGCCCGATGCGTTAACCATTCGACCACGGACTAACCAGCGACCCAGGAAGGCGGGAAAATGGCTACATACAAACATAGATTCATACTATAGATACACAGATAGATAGATAGCCCCTGGATAGTGTATGAAGTTTCCTAAAAATGCCAACACATCAAAATGGCTGCGGATCTGCGCGCTATTGGTACCGATGGACGTCCGACGGTTGGCTAGCCAGCATCGTTAGAGAAAAAGAAAGAGAAAGCGGGCAAACAAGAGTTGAAGGGCAGAAAGGTTAACCAGATTAAGTTTCCCGTTGGTTACTCTGCGCAGGCGGACGGGGTAAGGGCAGAAAAGATGAAACAGGAAGAGAAGATAAAAAGGGCTGCCACTAAAAATGGTTATGTACCCGAATAGACAAACAGGACCAGCGCATTCAATGGCACTGGGTGTGAGTCACTCAATATGTGCTCCAGTAGACCCCTTGGGCCACCGAGCATGTGTCACAGGGTATGCACCTATTCCTGTCCAATGTCATTGAAACCCGAATATACCCGAATAGAGTAGGTCAGTAGCAGGACGTGAAGTTGGCAACAGAAGCTGTCTAGGGTGAAAAAAAGTTGTGAAACTTTACTCGCTTACAATGTCGAATACCATCCATAAAAATGTTTGAGCACAGGGCTAGCATTAATACTAGCGTGACGTTTTTCCTGTTGTCAGTTTTCGCCGAGTGGCCCCTCTTGTTGAATATATTTCTCTGTGGCTCGGTGGCTAGCCAGCCTTGGGTTATGCTCATTGGGATCCCGTTCTTTTCAGGCTAAAAAAAAAAAGAAAAAACCCACTGAGATTTATTCTCGCGACGTAGGCGTTAAGCTGGTCCTGTTGTGATGCCGAGCCCACAATAATGTCGCGCGGTTGTTATAGAGTGTGTTCGTTTACTTTCTTGGCTGCTACTTTTGGCAGGAGACGTTGAGGAAAATCCCGGTTTTACCGCTACTCGAACTGCTCCTGCCGGCTTACGACAAGAGCGCTGCGATCTAGCATTGGCTCTCGGCGAACTCAAGTCCGGACAATCAAAGCTTTTCAATGAAGTGAGAGCTCTAAAAACTAAGCTAATTAAGAGTAACCAAATCCTTCACACTATAAAATAAAACTGAATAGAATTGAACAATGTTGTGGTTCTTTTGTCACTGTAAGAGCTCAGTCCAAAGTCTAAAGATACTTGTTGAGGACCAAGCTAACCAAATTTCTGAGCTAACTTCCCGTGTAGACGAGGCGGAGGACAGGGCGCGCAAGCAATACTTCATATTTTAGGCGCTTGCCAATACAGACGCAGATGCCTGGGAACAGTCAGAAAAAAAAAGAAAACGTGATAGGTCACTGCGCATCTCATCTCGTTAGCCGTCGACACACGAGATATTCAATGCACTCACCATCTTGGCACTTTCCGTGCCGAAAGAAAACGTTCTGTAGCAGTAAAGTTTGCACACTTCTAAGAAAGAGAACGTGTTCTAGTGGCAGGATGGAGAGTCAAAGTACCCTGTATAAGCAGTGCGGCAGACTGCTCGCCAAGCACTCATTTTTTTCGTAAACATTTCTTATACTTCGAGAAAAGCTAAAATGTTTCATTAAAACTACGCTATAACAAACTAATCATTGGGAACGATACATTTATATTGGACCGTACGAATCAAAAAGTTGTACTCGGATTGTGGCAATTCTGCCCTCGAACAGAACCAGCGAACTGATCTGTCGTTTCTTCTTACTAAGATTAGACGTGTTTTACCCATAGGTGATGCTCTAGGCAGTCTTATCGACTAGTCCTCATCTAACATCGTAATAATGATTGAAAACTGGCCAAGTTCATGTATTATTGATCAAGAGATTGATTAGGTGTACTGCTCCTGTGTTCGATTTATTTCGACATGACCATGTGAACAAATGAAGTGGCGGTGTTCATATAGGCCCTGACCGCTGTCTTCAGTGCGCCCGTATAATTGTTCATTCCTCTTTAAAATTATTTTCGTCATCTGCAAGGCCGTGAGCCCACCCATCATAATCGGGGCTTGCTACCGCCCCCCTGACATTGACCGCTCATTTACATATTCGTAATTGTGTCATGACGCATTACACAAGGTATAACTTCTCCGTATCACGTGGCTGCTGTCACTATCTTTGGTGAGTGCAGAGTTCTGTGCATTACCTGGCCTGACCTAGCTTACACAATAATGACTCGCATACTTCTTTACTTGTATCGGGGGGCCGCATTTCAGCTGATAAGAAACGTTGAACGTCATCGCTCGGCGCAGGACGCGCCTGCATGTATCGGAAGTTTCGCTAATGTCATCGATGGTCTATACGTTGTCTGTTGCCGATGAACCTTCTAATATCAGATGGCATGCGCGACATGAATTGTGTAGTAGTTTCTGGAAACCACGCGGGCACCAGGGATTACTCTCTAACCTTCGACGAATGATGTATAAAAGCCGACGCATTTGACCCACAGATCAGTTTTCGACGATCTCCAAATGCGTTCGCAGCTATCGTTGTGCTTCGAGTGTAACTTGCTTTTCTGGGCCCAAGTTCGCCCATTAAAAGGTCACTTTCATCATTCACAGTTTTGCGACTTTTTTCTTCACCGTCACTCCTATGTGGAAACATCAAAAGAATGTAGAGTGACGTTCTAAACACGTGCCTCACATTTGGCCTATTGCAACTAATCAGCTGCAACGAGGTGCACAGCGCAGCCTTCTAAGATTCGTGACGTGGCATTTACGTCACAACCTGACAGTTTCAACCCGCTCGCTTACCTCGAAAACATCAGCGACCACCTAACGATTCGCGGCACGTAGAACCGAAAATACATCCACCTAAAATGCCAGGAAAAAAAAAACAAAAAACAAAAACAAAGCACTATAAGATAAATGAGACTATCACGCCATGAACACCGAGCTAGGCAATTTAGCGACACAATTTTTCTTGGATTTCCAAGCACGCACTGTAGATGTCAATTGGTCCGTGTTTGAAAATGAAATGCAGCGACTAACGAAAAAAGAAATTTCAGTAAAAAAATGTCCGTGAGCAAACTATAATACGGTCGCCTAATTCAGATTTAAAATGGCTGAAGAAAAAAAATTCAGGAGATACGACTGCTTACGTATGATAATGCAAAGCGATGCAGTCCCTTTGGTGAATTGTTTTCGATTGATGTTTTCGACATGCAATAACGTTCTTTCTGCTGATTCGGCGTGTGTGTTTGCCTAATATTGGACCCATACCGCAAACATTCGGACCATTTCGCTGCAGAACGATGAATTTTCTTTTAAGCTATATGATACTCTATATCCAATGGCAGGTCGGTCGTGATTGTGTTATCTTCGTCGTTTCACAGCTGCCACTGAGGTAGATGCTTCAGAGTCCACCTCAGTAGAGACAGCATCGATGCAAATCCGAAGGGCAAGTGATGCGCGAGAGGCGGCGTGCTCATTGGAACTCATGATGTGACGCCACCTCATCCCCATTGGCTGAGCTGTCATGTGCCCAATGACGCACACACTAGACACACGTTTAGCCAACCAGAACCGTGGAGCCGCCATGCTGTCGGGGACGCGTGTTCGTCTTGCACCCTGGAAGCCCGGGTTCAGTTCTCTCCCCCCCTTCCCCCGACCCAAATCCTCTTTTTAAGGTGTTAATTTACTTTGTTTACAGAAACCTTCCTAAAAAATTGACGTCAATCCGAGCATTTTCATATGTTTTTACTCTTTGCGCTGTCAGACATTTTTAGTACCATCGCTTCATAACTGAGGGTTTTCTGCCTGTTGGGAAATATAAAGCTTTCGCATTAAAAAGGCGCTGATTGCGATCGGGTAAGATGGCGAATAAGTCGAATGCATGGGACAAATATCGATGTGCAGCTAAGGTATTCGACTCTCTTTTAGCAAGGAATGAGCGCAACATTTTGGGCTTCACATTACCCTCTCTAATATTCAACAGCCCGTAACAATTTAAATAATCATCAACCCTTGTGATTCTTGGACATAGACATCTCTGCTGGACCAAGCCGGTCGGTATCGCCATCTCAAAACCTGGAGCTACCGAGACTCCTAGCACCACATTTCGTTCTATCTTCCCCAATGACCTTTCCAATCTCCTTCCAGCGATCATCCATGCATGCCCAGTATCAATTTTGAGCCCCGTGGTATATTTAAAGTCATCGATTCATAAAGCTAACCTCATCATCAGAAATCAACGGCATGGGAATGGCATTAAAAATACTAAGCATATCGTGAGCATCATTATAGTGCAAATTTTCGAACAGCCTCTCGAATCAGGCTCCATTCCTACTGATTGTAAAAGTGGCAAAGATATACCTACTAAAAAAGTGGCTCAACCAACACTTACCGTCCCATTAGCCTCGCCAGTGTATGTTCTAAAGTAGGGCAGCACGTTATCAATTCCCAGGTTGTGAACTTTTACACAGTCTTCTGCCAATTTCTTCGTACCTAACCAACACGGATTCCGGCGAGGCCTTGCTTTCTAAACCCAAGCAGTCTTTTAACGCGATAGCGTTAAGAGCCCCGTGTCACAGAAAATCCGGCGTCGGCTACGGCGTCGGCGTTAAGCATCGGCGTCTGGCGTAAATAATCATGCCGAACCACGTCATCCCGAACCACCCCAACCACACAGGCCCTCCGCGTGGCGCAATGCTTTAGTGAACAAAAATTAAATTTATCAAAGTAAATCCGTTAGAAAATTTGTAAAGTACGTCTTAACCACAACCTACAGGCGTGATAGCGTCGTATTGTAATTTCAATATACGAGAAAAAAGCCTGATAAGCAGCCACGAATCTTTGAATGCTATTGACTTCCACTCTTAAATGCGAAGCTTAAGTGTCCTCCAATTCTGATGGTGTTTTGCTGTGCTTTGGTTCTAGGAAACATTGAGGGGAACGCTGAAAACCGAGTCTCTCTAAATTTTGGACACGCGCCCCTCGGGGCATCAGCAAACAATTAATAAAGTAATAAAGAAAGCTCCTAGGGCCTTCACATTTTGATATAAGACGGCTGAAATGGCTCGTGTAAAAATGTTTTCCCACCAATAAACTTATGTTTAAAAGTGAAGCCGACTTTAAAGGAATCAGTGTAAGCTTGGTCTTTGTAAGCTGGCTTTGATCAGTTGTGGGTTGCAGCGAAGCCTACTCATGAAGAAAAAAAATTACTCCATCTCCCGCTAAAGGGAACCATGTGTGGATGGTTAGCTTGAGCGGGAGATGGTTTCGCGGCAGCCGAGCGCGCATAGCGGCGCTGCACAGGAGAGAATGAGGCGCGCGCCCTCCGTCATTTTTATACCGCGGAACTACCGTGGCGCCCCCAGCGGAGTATGCAGCTGTCGCAACACCTGTTTAGGGCGCCGCTCCAGATTCCTAGAGGAGAGAAAGGGGGGAGCGTAGGAGAGGAGAGAGAGGGGGAGGGGGCGCGCATGCGCTGTGGGTCTGTGAGACGCGAGACAACAGACAGAGGCCGCCGGCAAGAAATGCTTCGCATTTAAAATGTGATGCGAACCGAGCCCGATAACGCTATCGCGTTCTACCCCTAAGGCGAAGCTTAAGTGTCCTGCAATTTTTTAATATTAACGATGTCAGTTTGAGTCTAGGTAATAACATTCCAGTAAATGGCCATATCGCTTGATTATGAAAAATCCTTCAATAAAGTACCTCAGCGTCGACTATTACAAAAATTATCGCAGCTTAACTTACACCAGCTAGTGCTAGAATGGATCAGAGAGCTTGTCATCAATCACCAACAATTTGTTTCCGCCAATGAAGTGAACTCCAACTTGTCCCCGGTCACCTCCGGTGTCCCACAGGGAGCAGTACTCGGCCGGCTACTTTTTATAATTTACATTACTGATCGCCCCGCGCGCATGTATTCGAACATTCGTATATTCGCGGATCACTGTTTAATTTACCGTTACATCACTAATTCCACCAATAAACTAATGCTTCCGTGCGATCTCAGAAACGTTAACATTTGGGGCAAAAACCTGGCTCGAGGTGCCTAATATTAGTTCAGGAAACATCCGTAATTTCTTTTCATTGATGACAGGAATATTAAACTCACACATGCACGCTTAATGGTGCTGTCATTGCTTCAGCAGACTGCCTCAGATATTTAGGACTTAACCTCACTGGCAATTCCACGTGGTCACCTCGCATCATGCAGATCACAAACAAAGCTATCCGGACCATTACCTAGCTACGACATAATGTCGCACTTCACCGCCCTTCGTTAAGCTATTAGCCTATCAATCTCTCGTAAGACCTAAGTTGGAATATGCATGCGGGATCCAAAAACACAACCTGAGCAATACCCTCGAGTCGCTACAAAATTGTGCAGTCAGAATAATCTTTTCGGACTACTCATACTATACGAGTGTCAGTCAATAAAATGGCGCCGCAGAACATTCAAACTTTGCCTTTTGCCTTTATTATAAACTCTGCCATACCCTCCCTCCCGACAACACACTTATGAAACCAGTATACCGTCTTGCAAGCCGTATCAGCCACCACAAAATAGTTTATCGACCACGTGGTTGGAAAATTTTTCATCTTCATTCCATATTTGTTCAAGTAACCATCCACTGGAATAATCTTCAGGTCAGCGTCATTGTTCATGCTGATTCTGCGTGTTATAAGTCTGCCATTGAATCACTTGCCCGATTGAATCCTCGGCTTGTAGTATATGTCGTATTTTCTTTACCATGTTTCAGACAACGTCTTAATGCGTTTATCGAGTTGTCTGCCTTTTTTTCTTGCCTCGTTTTTCACCTAGGAATTTGTAACTGCAACATTTTGCCTACAGTACGTTCAATAGCTTGTCGATTGTTATATTTATTAAGTTATGGCGTTTTTCTGTCTCGTGTTTTTCTTTTTGTTAACAAATGTACGAGCTAGTTTTATAGCGTGCATTTTTCGTTGTTGCTGTTTTTGAACTAATTTCAGTGCGTACTGCATTAGTACTGTGATTCTGCTTATTTGTATACTCGCCCACCCCGCATGTAAAACCCCTCCAGCAGGAGTATTTGAGGTATTGTAATAAACAATAAATAAATAGTGGGTACGAGCCATAAGCAGAGGTCGGAGAAAGAAACAAAAGCAAACTGGGGTTTAAAGCATCACATGTCTTTTAACATGTGAGTTGTATCTGGATATTCCTTCTTTGCGTCGTCTTGTACAAACATTTCCGCCGTTAGCGTTTCGTTTCGCATAACATTTAAGATAACGTTTGTGCGAACATCAATGAAAGCCACGCTTAACAACGATTATCACATAAGCTTGGGATTCGTGAAGGATTCGATACGTTCAGCGACTTGAAGGTATCTCGTACACAGCGCATATATCTGTATCCATTCTCTATTTAAAATAAATCATTGTTTAACGTGAAAAGCATGGCTGCGTGCGTCTGGATTTTGTGTTTTGCGTGGGCTTGCGCTGTTCGCTTCTCAAGAAGAAGAGAAGGAGGAAAGCACTTCGGCAGCCGCCATGGAGGCGACGTGCTTGGATTCGAATCCTGCAGAAACGGGTAGCAGCAGCAAGGCGGCCGAACACTCTCGATCCATCACGAAGCTCTCGCCCTGCGCCGACGCCTCTGTCGGGCCACCAGAGAACTCAGGCGCACGGAGATGGGAACGACGACATCGCCGTGCTGCCTCCGATTGCGGTACGTCCACCCTCAAGCACCATCACAGAGTTCGAGAAACACACGGGGAATTTAATGGCTGAGGCCGATAGCGGTGGGCCGTAGTATACAACGTTATAATGGCACGAACTTAGCGGTGGCTCAAGTTCCTCACGGGGATGCATTTCTCTCGGTGTCCATCCTATGCCACCGTTAAGCGCAGAAAGTTTACCTAAGTTATGCGCGCATTTGGCTCTTGAATAACAAAATTCACTTGGTTTTTCGTCTGTTGCGAACTTACGAAAGAAAAGCTTTGTGAATCTGGCCCCAGATTCACAAAGCTTTTATTTCGTACTTGCTGCTACTGCTACTTGCTGTGCGCTTAGTCTCAACAGAAATACATTTTAGGCACCTTAGTTACACCTGGTACACTTTAGCGTTACCGTCCAACTGACATGTCTATTTCTTAGCTTCTGACATTCTTTTATATTTTATATGCTCGGATCATAATACATGACTACTTCATAAAGACACCTTTTGTTATAAACGTCTATTTGAATATTCTTTCCCCGTTATCGCAGCCTTCGGGGCGAAACTTTATAACATTACGCCACACATTACGCCACACCTGGCATAGCGGTTGGAATGAGTAAATTAAATAATGAATACAATTTTACGCTGCAGTGATTGTAATGCAATCGCTCTACATTGCGCAAGCATTTGTGAATGTAAATGAATACGTGTATCACGTATATCAACGGCGCGTTTCACGAAGTTATCGGTACGTTTTAATTCTGTGTTTGTTGTACAATGTCACGTTATTGACCTTTATGTAGTTCATAGCAGGATGGAGTATGATGTAAATCGCAATATACTGGCCTACTTAGGTGCATTTTCTGCATGCCCATTCCCTATTCATTCTCACGTTTCCTGCAACATAGCTAACCGTTCCTCAAAGGCTGACAATCACGGTCAGCTAGTGAATCTTGGCAAATGTTTTCTCTGGTAAATGGCCTTGCTCGCCATGGTCATGCAAGGATTGGGGTCCCGTGGGCTACAGGTAACCTTTCTATGCGTTCATTTATCGAACTCCAATGCAGTGTGAACGCCGACAACCTGGTTGCTACGGAGGTAGACATGCTGAGAGGCCAGATCTTGTTGCAGTTGTGTTCACTTCATTCTTCCATCGCCTCGGCTTAGCGAGCGTCGTCGCCCCAGTGTGGAAACTAAGCCCAAGGCCGCCCGTGTGATCGAAGCCCTGGCTTTCCATATAACTTTTCTATTTTCGAATGGCCGTCTTGTGGCTTCGCCTTTTCACTTTGCAGGATTTGAGCACACGTACTGGCTGTGTTCCAATACTTGCCGTAAACGGTGAAGTAGACAGCTAAGCGGACAGTGGCAATCTTAATTGCATTTGTAATTGTGACGAAGCTAGCAAAAACAGCTTCACGGAAATAGCATCAAATTCAGAAACGATGCAAGCTAAGTTGCTGTCTAAAGAAAATGCCGGCTGTGCAGCACGCTTGGAAAATCGATGGTAAGGTCATCTGCGCAAAGGAAAACGTAGTCACGCTTTCGTGTGCTCTTAATGTTAGCTACGTTGTGTTTTTCAAGGGTTCTCGCAGACTAAGATACTATATGGGTTTTTCTTAGCTTTTTCCTGTCGCCGCGAGGTGGCATCACGTCGTAGAGGCGCCTTCCCATCGTCTTCCAGATAGTGGCAGACAAGTGCAAATACTTGGGCTCGAAGCTGCCTCCGTAGCTGTCTACGTAAACTGTCTCCGACGCGGGCCAGAATTGGAACACATCCAGTGCTTCCTGCTGACCACCGGTACGGAGATGCAGAAGACACGAACCAAGCCATTTTTGTAGGCATTGTGCTGTTCTAGTCGACACGAACCATGTCGTTACTTTTTTAGTCATAGCTGCCCTGATAATCATTTTTTGTGTCGTCGCTCGTGACTTCTTATTGCCCACCTACCTTCCCCCATCTAGTGCCTACATTCAACTCATTTTATCTGATTCTTCCCAGGGCCACAGACGCGTTACTCAGTGGAGTGGGTTTACATAAAAAGTGATAGTTTAGAAAAACTGTTATGACAGCAGGCAGGCGATTCCATGCACAGCTTTTTATAGGCAAAAAGGAAGCCAAGCACTGACTGGCGCAGAAGTATGGTACTCCAATTTTTTATTATTATTAAATTATGGGGTATTACGTACCAAAACCACCATCTCATTATGAGGCACGCTGTACTGGGGGACTCCGAATTAATTTAGGCCACCTAGGGTTGTTTAAGTGCACATAAATCTAAGTAGACGGATGTTTTCTGCATTTCGCCCCCATTGAAATGCTGCCGTCGTGGCCGGGATTCGATCCCGCGACCTCCTGCTCAGCAGCCCAACACCATCACCACTGAGCAACCAGAGCGGGTTTACTCCTACTTTTAAATGGTGGTCTGTATGTGAGGACACATGAACTTGGCCTGTAAAGAGTGTATATGTTAGACTGTCGTTGGTGTCAAATATGCTTTGAAATGTGCACAAGCGAGTCATACAGCGTCGATTGGAAAGATGGGGGAGGTTTAGCGTCTTTTCTATGAGGCAATCACAATCATGAGCTTGTCGTGAGAATCTAAGTTTTGTTTCCCAACTTGGCATAACTGCAGGAGTATTCTGAAAAGACGATCTTAATTTGTCATTACTTTAGAAGTATATTAAGCTCTGTTACCGATACATTGTACAGAGCGTACTATATTGGACTATTTAATATGCCTGCAAAATTATTTTGCAATGATTCATTTTCTCTGACTGTCACAGTTCTATCCCTCTCCTTCATATACAAGAAACACGCGGTATCACATTGGTGCTGCTTTTCAAGTGTTGCTGCCCGTTTCAAATATACGGTTATCACATGAACATGGCACACAGTCGTCCTGAAGGGCTTACGGGTCACTGATCCCAACGGTTTTGTTAATTCCTGCTTTGTTACGGCATGGGTATTATTATTTATTGGATCACTATGTAGGCCGCCAACTACTCACTGAAATTTCAAATTGGTGCTCATGTGCCCACGTTTCGCGGCATTTCAGCTTTTCGCATATCCCATGTCCCGTCAGCTTTCGTGGACGACAGCAGGTACTTCGTTTTCAAGTTACTGCGATTGAACGTTGCCTAAACTTTAATACATGATCCCGACATGCAAACAGTCGACGTTCGTGAGCCACCTGTTCAATTCCGTGACGGTTGGACGTGCTCATTGCTGTCGCCGTTACCCATTTTGTCCATTGCACTTGATTTGTTTTCTGTCTAAGATACAATTTGATATTCGAGCTTCAAGCTTTGTGGTTCATGGCCAGCTCACGTAATTCTTGGAAACTCCAAAAAAATAGTCAAGGATTTTTTCTTGCAACCAACTGTCCTTGAATTATACCGAATAACATATACAATTGCACGTATCACTTGTGTTTGTGTGTTTACGAGCACGCGTATGATAAATTAAGCCCACCTACCACTGCGCTAAAATGACAAAGCTGCTGAAAAACATTTCAGCCCAACTCATCCCACAATTAAAACCAAACTTAATGCAATTAGCATTGAAGCAATGTAGCAGCACAGTGTATTGCCAAATTCCTCACTTCGGTGTAGTCGATTCCAATTTCGTGTTGCTAACATCTTCGCTTCTCCGTAGCTCGACGCTCCTCACTCAATGCACGCTTTTGTCCTATTCTGTTCACTGCACTTCTATTTCCACCATCAGCTGCATTTGAAGCTCTCTCTTCTACTTCTGTATTACTGACTTTAATTTTCTGTTGCTGACTTTTTAACTACTTGTCCGTTGCTCTGATAGTCTATCTAGGTACGTACCCAGTGGCGCATACCGATTCTGGAGGATTGGACAATAATGTTCACGTGCATATTTTCACATTCCTAGTTTCTCCTGCTCAGTTGCACATCCCCAATGGTCCAAGTTGTCTATTCGGCAACATAAGCAGTGGCACATAGCCACTCGCCGAACTTAACGTGACAGAGCTTAGATATGGACAGGCATACCGAAGAGGGCATGAAGTCCTCAGAGAATGCTAATCACACTAAAATGACTGTAGGTAATGAACTGCCTCTAGTCAGTTGCTGCTGCAGTATCG
The DNA here is from genome assembly GCF_013339745.2 of Dermacentor silvarum. Classification (NCBI taxonomy): domain Eukaryota; kingdom Metazoa; phylum Arthropoda; class Arachnida; order Ixodida; family Ixodidae; genus Dermacentor; species Dermacentor silvarum. The sequence goes on along the minus strand of NC_051155.1, from coordinate 156,309,295 downwards.
AGACAGGTTTCGGCGCACGTGGCATGCTAGTTGTTTGTTGAAAGCGTAGTGTACCGGAGTTCTGCAGTGAACTGCCCTGCAAACAAAGCTTGGTGCCAAGTCTGCAGCGCAAATGAGCATAATGTACGTCATTGTTGCACAGCGTGGTTACACCACTGTGATGCAGCGTGACTGCAGACAGGTTCTTCAATTGGGGGACAAACCCCATTAAGGGCAAAGCCCAATCGGGGACAAAGACCCAATTGGGGACAAAGCCGTTTGTTGTGAAAAATACACACAAACTTTTAATGAAACCAGAAACGAAAATTAACCCATAAAAACAAACCCACAAAGATAACATGAAAACATGTAGCTAGAACGCTCATGATATGAGGCAAGTTCGGGCAGGCTGCGGGTGTGCGTATGCACTACAGTCTTGACGCGACGAAGCGGAGACGAGACGACGACATAAGCGGTGTTGATCTCACCAAAAGACGTTGTGTCGGAACGTCGTACAGGCTGCCAGAGCGTGGCAGCTCTGGCTCGGTGGAAGAGGACAGGCGGCTCGGTAGCACGGGTCGACGGTAGTGGCGTTCTGGTCGGGCAGCTGATCGTGGCACTCGGGCTCGTAGTCCGACAGCTCACGTTCTGCCCACGGACGCAGACGCTCACCGGCCTCGGGCAGCGGCTGTTGACTATCGGGCAGGGTGGCGATGCCCGGGAAGGCAGGCGGCTTGGCAGCAGGGGTTGACGGCGGCGGCGTTCTGGCCGGGCAGCTGGTCGTAGAGCTCGGGCCCGTAGCCCGACAGCTCTCGTTCTGCCCACGGGCGCAGACGCTCGCCGGCCTCAGGCAGCAGTCCTCGAACGGATGGAGTAGCGGCGCCCAGGAACGGGTTGGCAGGAGGCCCCGGCCGGGTGAAGTCCTGGTGGCTTGGGTCCGGAACCCGACGGCCGTCTTCAACTCCCGATCCGGTGGCCGACCTTGTCCTGGTGCCGCTTCTGGAACTCCTCTCTTACTGCCAGCGCGGCTCCTTTTTCTGCTGCTCTGGTCGATTAGTCGATTTCTCATTGGCTGCTCGAGGCTCCGTGTTCTTTTGTGATTGGATTGGCTTTTTTTCTTTTGATTTCTTATCTTGTGCCGCGTGTTCACGCGCTGGCCGGTCTTCGGCGTCGTCGTTTTCGGCGCGGCGCGATAGAGCGGCGCGCGCTCTCCTTGTCGTCTGCTTGTTTGAAATGCACCGAACCTTGTCGCACACCACAAATATAACCGTCGCGCACCACACATCACAACCACACATCTGCCATCAACATGGGCTAGCGAGATAGTGTGCACTGCTCTATGCGGACCCACGACGTCGACCTATATGTGATGCGTAATAGTTATATAGGAGATGACTAGCGCAGAGGCACGTGATTAGTGTTCCTAGATTAAGTCAGGTACAATTTGTACATGTGCGAAAAAAAATGTGCCACAGCATGCACACCCCTGGATGTATTTTGAGGCTTGCATTTCATGACTAGCGTCGCGTGGATATTTGTGTCCACAATGCGCACTCTTCTGTGGCAGCAAAAAAATGGAACAAGGCGCAGCAAAAAAAAAAAAAAAAAAAAAATCGCGTTGGCAGAAGAGGCGCAGCGAGGATAAGCCATTGGATTTCAACCGACATGCCTAGGCTGCGAAGACAAACACTTGTGGCATCTGTCGTGCACAAACCTTTTCTCACATTTGTTTATTTTCAATACACACTTTTCAGCCCTCTGAAAAAAAATGTGTTTTTTCTTCATTACCATCAGTAGCTGCCCACTGTTCTCTGCACAACGAAGGCAACCCCGTGTGATAATCAATTATTCTCCTGGCTTGTGGTCTCTGGTTCTAGCATATAGGATGCCTAATTTTCAATTTCATCTGAACACCTAATCCACTGATAATGCTCCGTTACAGCGAAATTGTGAGTCGAGCTATATTAAAGTAACTATAAGGCAATTATCCACGTGCGGCAGTGCAAGAACCTCAAAGAATTTTCAAAAAACGACTGCATTTCTCGTGCCAATACCCACTCGAATGTCCCGCGAAATTACAGCCCATCACATTTTTTACCGCTATATTTCAGGTTCAGCCTGTCCCCGCAGCGACGCCCGATCTCGCGCCGAGGTTCGGCGCGTGCAATGTGTGCCTGGGTGTGTGCGCCGTGTTACTGTTCGTGCTATCGGCGCTGTTCGCTGGCATGATGACCTTCCACACTTTCCGGCGGGTCGAGTTCGTCAGCAGGCTGCTGCAGGAGGTCGTCAACGAGACAAGGCGGCTCGACATGCGTGCGGCCGCCGCGACCCTCGATGCCACCACAACGCCGTTGTTAGAGATCGATCCCGCCAGCAGAAACGCAGATGACGAGGGCGTTGCAATAGATAACGGCACAGGCGTGTATTTTTGAAGACTTAGCCAGTGACACAGTGGAGCTATCTGTAATTCTTAAATGAAACGCCACTTCGAATTCACTGTCTGCGTGCAATAAATGAGAACAATGACATTGCATGACAAGTTCCGTTGCCGTATTTCGGAAGATCATCTTGGGAAATACTTAAGCCCGAACCACGAGGAACGAGCTTCCGGCAGGTTTTCGACGTCGTCCGGTGTAGTCAAGAGCAATGGTGACGCTGGTGACAGCTGTCGCTAGAAGCCGAAGTCTGTCCATGCCAGATCATGACACCGACACCCGATGCGGCTAGCAAAGCACGAAAGCCGGCCAATGACATGTGGCGCAGGCCGGTACCGAGGCCGAAACTCCGTCGGTAACTTGTTACTCTGCGATGCGCCTTTTCGTTTTGGTGAGATTTGACGTTTACATAGCCAGACGGCATTGTTGCGTACCAGCAGAAGCTTTGATGTGGGCGAGTTCGTGTGACATACTTGAAGAAAAAAACAGCACAAAAGAGACGAAGACGAAAAGGAGACAAGCACAACAGACGGGCGCTAACTTCCGACAAAATTTTATTTGAAGAAACAAGGTTTACATACATGAAAAATGAATTGCACCACCATGACGTCATGAACTCCCTATCGCATAAAAAAGCCAATCTCTTTGTCGGCAAGTGCCAAAAATGCCATCCGCACCTTTAGGACACCAAGTTTTTGGCACGTTCCGGAGATAGACTAGAAAGATAGAGCCTAGAAGCTTTTTGCATTGCGAGGGTCGAGGGCATGTGCATTAGCTGCCCGTCAGTGGCACCTGCCGACAAAGAGATTGCCTTTTTGATGCGATGGAGAGTTCATGACGTCACGGTGGTGCAATGAATTTTTTCGTGTATATAAACCTTGTTTCTTCAAATAAAACTTAGTTGGAAGTTTGCGCCCCTCTTTTGTACCTGTCTTCTTTTCGTCCTTGTCTCTTTTGCGCTGTGTTTTTTTCTTCAATTGTGTACCAGCGACAGCATTCTTGGAACACAGCCGAGCACTCCGTCGTAGCATTATGACATAAACTCTGTCGCCAGTAGACGCCCAAAAGCCCGATGCTAGTCATGCGAAATCTTCCGAAAGAGGGATTTGGCGATATACTTCTTGTGTCTAGCGCCGGTCGCAGGGTATTTATGTGGGGAGGGACAGCATTCTTGGTGCACCACAGGATACGCTGTCTTAGCTTACTGGCTGACACTTTGTCGGTCATGGACACCAACGTGTCTGGTCCTAGTGAGGCGAAACCTCGCGAATTTGCAACTGTCCTCGAAAGTGAAAATTTCTGCCGTCGTCGTTGCCGTCGGCGGCACTCAGATGCTCCGTATAAAATACAAGTGCGATATCTTGTACTTGCACTTGATACTTGGACTTTATAAACTAGAAATGCGCGCCTTATGGTGTAGGTGCGAGCGAAAGCTTACGAGGCTGAACCGATAAGGATGGTCGCTTGATGCGGTGGTGTCTTGCACTCGCAAGAGAGGAAGACGAAGAGGGTGCGCGCCCTCTTCTCGGGCGCGCGGAGGAGGGAGCGGGTAGATGTGCGCATGCGAGGGGGCAGGTTAGTGCACATTTCGGGCGGAATTCACTAAGAGAACTTACGAAAACTTTGGCGCGAAAGAATCTTACGTAGAAAGCGCATTCAGAAAGCTATAGCTGTTCGTAAGATCTGCAAGCTCGCGATGCCCGCCGCTGCAAAGACGAACACTGTAGTCGAAAAAATGTTTGTATTTAACGGTAGCACGGTTGCGAACTTCAGTACTTGCACCAATAGTTAGCTTAAGTTGATTTACAAAACTCGAACAGTCGTCGCAGCTGCCAACGTCAGAAGCAATTGCTAAGACAATGGGTAGCAGTCATCCGAACATTATTATTGTTTCGCAGCTCAAGCTCACGCGGGTAAGAGTTGGAACTCGCTGTTGTGGCCGATTGGCCAGAGGCAACAACTGATAGCCCAGGATGGCCTGTGCTTATGTCTCTGTGGCGGGCTCTGATTTGTCAATTCAAAGTGTATTGTGAAGTTTTAGTGCGTAATTGTATTGGCCGTGCGCTGCTATTGGAGGCAGTAACATTAACTCTGTGCCGCGAACTTCTGCTTAATGTCTGATAGGCTGTGCATCTCTATGCAAGCAATAACCTGACTTTTGATACTCGCAATGACACTCTGTTGGGCTGTAGCAAATAGAAGTGTAGGGTCCGTCCCTGTCAAACATCAGGTTTTTCATTTATGGGCTTTGTGCACTTTTATACTTTTTTTCTAGTGTGAACTTATCCTCTCTCGTAGGACTGTGGATCACTATTTTTCCAGACGCTTTTGAGGCAGGAGAACACATTTCGGCAAGTTGGTTAAAATTCATTTTAAGGAATGCGCAAAAAAAGAAAACACGGACAAGAAAGAAGATGACAAGAGGGGCGCTAACTCGCAACTGAGTAGTTAATTGAAAATAACGCATATTTTATACACGAGCATGTCACGTGCACTGCAAAAGCGTTATACAAAGCCAAACGTGATATGTAATCAGGAGCATGCTCACACAATCCGGAAATCACATTATGCGCGCATGATTGTGCCTAATCTCCGTCACGTTTTTGAAGAAAATCTCATTCACTCTGTGTTAATGACACTACAGGGTGAGCGATGCACACATGTTTTGATTTACAAATACGGAACGCATTTACTATTTCCCTTATGAGTGGATTACTACGGCGGTGAATGATAGTGCATTTCTCAAAGCAGGGTTCGCAGCCACATGTGCCGCAATGCGCTCCCATGAGCGACATGCCTATCATTATTGCTGCCCTTTGATGCTGTTTCACACGACCGTTGAGTCCGCGGCCCGTCTGCGCACTTGCGCATGATAATGGCAACTGGTACACCCCACCCGTTCTAGAGGGAACAAATGCGGACTGGTGCTTACCATTTTTCGGTTTTTATATTGTATCGTAAATAGCATATAGACGTAAAAGGACAGAGATACACACAAGGCGCTAACTTTCAAGAACAATTTTATTTCGAGGAAAGACGCGACTTTTATACTCTTATTTTTGCACAAGCACGTGTCTACTGACAAGCTTACAGAACCACATGATAGTATAACACACTTGCGGAGTCAACAAAAACGATTTGACGCATGCGCAGGAATTCCAACTCCCTCGTCGGTAGTGACATGGACGCTTTGCTATTACAAGCATTGTCAAACTCATTACTCCGAACACTTTCAGTGATAAGACAAGTTAATTCCCATTTGATTCTCCCGATAATATTTGTATCTTTAAAACATGGAACGCATCCGCACTTGCGCCAATGAATTGCGAGACAGCCATCCAGCGAAGGCTTGCTAACGTTATTAGGGTGTTCCCTAAGCCTTTCATTAATACATCTGCAGGTTTGTCCCACATAACTCTTTCCATCGGCCAACAGAACTCTGTCAATAACACAGGTCATATAGTTAGCGTAAGTATTCCTGTGCTTCTTTTCACACGCCTACTTTATTGTACCATATGGTCTTGTTTTTGCACGCAAGCTGATAAGCTTGTTGGAGCTGAGAATACTATGGTAATATTTCCACAAGTCTTATCTTCTTCAGGTTATGCGATAGGCTGTGGATGTATGGGATTACGGAGAAATGTTTCTTTATACCCGACTCTTCGCTAGCTGATGTCGAGAAACTAGTCTCTCCTGACTGTTGCTCTGAGCAGCGCTTCAGCAATCGGCACAATGAAAGTATTCGGAAACCTAGCCTCACCCAACCACGCTAACTGTTGCTGAAATCTAGAAGACGTTAAACGAGGGCAAGACTTTTACAGTGAAGCTGTATATGTCTGGGCTGAACACTCGTGGTCCGACCACAGGCACCCTCCGGCGGAAATAAACCAATCGAAAACCTTCCGAAACGCTATCGAAAACTCTCGTCTCGTTCACTTGGTATATACGAAAATTGCCACGGAAGGGTGCGAATGTATGACTAACATGACTGGTAGGTCATGACATCAATACATCATTTGCTCGTCAGTTACGTCATGGTTAACGATAATAGAATCACGTGTGGCGCATACCTGCATCGCAATGAGCCAGGGACAAGAAAGAAAGGAAAGCCAGTGATATGCGCGTATGAGCCAGGGACAAGAATGAAAGAAGGACGGAAGGAAGGAAAGAAAGAAAGAATGAAAGAAAGAAAGAAAGAAAGAAAGATAGAAAGCACGTGTGGCTCATACCGGGGCCGCATATTGGCGCTTGAAAATTTTCAAGGTGAATATAACAAACATATTTTCTCTGCGCCCCTTTTGATAAGCTCGGAATGAGCAGCACTGTAGGATAAGAGAGGCTTGTTAGCTCTAGGTTGGCAATACCTGCAGGTGTGATCCAAGGGATCAGACCTGCCATGGGAGCTCCCAAACGTCCTTTTTAAGCGAAGCTTTATAGGCTCACAAGTTTCAGCGGTGGTGGTGGTGGTGCCACGGTGAAAAGTGGACCGATCCTGGCGATAGTGCAGAAAAGGTCCAAGCTCATTGAACACATACCAGGGACAAAAAACTGTCAGCCCTTCCACTGGGGTAGAGATGGAAGGCCAGCGAAGCTGTACTATGGTGGGAATTATGTATTTCCAATTATGCCTATTGAGATTTGATGGTGTAATTGGTTATTTAAACTATTAAAGAATTAGAAGTATGTATGATCCGGTGGTTTTCATTTATTTAGTGACCAGAGGGACAATGGCCTTATGGTGGCTACGGTACACCACCATAGGGTGCACGACAAAGTTTGGCACGTTCTTCATAAACACGTCACCAACGCCGCGCGCGTTCGGTGCGAACGCGGGGAAAACACCACCGCCGTCGACAACAGTTGCGCGCGTTGTTTGTGTGACCGCACACAACCGCTGTCAAAACGCTGGCGGCAGAGGCCGACAGGGATCGCATGGGCCGCAGTGGGAGAGCGGGAACGCACACGCACAGTCTAGGGTGCCTCGATGACCTCCTCACCCACCGCTCCGCCTCCACTGGGAAATCGCGTTGGCTCCCCGTGAAAGCGCGCGTTCCTCGCCCATCGCGCGCTTTCACTCGCACATACAGCATACGGCCAATGAGAGTTTTGTAGCGTGAGCTACACTGGCCGAGGTTGAGCAGTTTCGCGTGGCTCCTGGAGAGTAGTGCTGCAAAGCGCGAGGAGCAGTGACGTCAGACGGCGCCCAGCTGGCCCGTCGTGCGTTTTCCCGGCGTTGACGCTGGGCGTTTGATCGTTTGCTTGGATTGGATGCAGGCACTACAGTGGTAGAGATGGTCGTGCTGCAGGCGTGAAGTTCAACGGTAAAGTTCCATGGTTGGCGGCAATAATCCTGCTAAACGCTGAACGAGGTCGAGCAGCAGGAAGGGAGGCGAGATGATGCGATGGAAGTCGGGCGAAGTGCCTGATGTGCATCCTTAAAGCGTCGACTTGAATGTATGTATTGATGGGGTGGTCATGCACGATGGCTATTGTTGCTGCCGTGGATGCACACCTGGGAAGGCCAAGACATATATCTTGGAATCTGAGAATATGGGTTACCATGGCCAGCTTCTTTTTTAGGTAGGAGATGAGAGGACTCCAGGAGAGGTCTCGATCGATTATCACTCCTAGAAAACGGTGCGTATTCTCGTAGATGATTGGCTGTCCATTAATTTTGACGACATACGGTCTCATTGTTTTTCGCGTGAAAGCGACCATAGAGCACTTCTCTGATGACACCTCCAGACCTCGTGCTCGAAGATAACCTGATGTTACTGTGACGGCTTTTTGGAGTCTGGCGCGCACCTGGGGACGCGTAACTCCTGATGACCAAATCCATATATCGTCCGCATAGATCGACACATGGACGGATTGTGGAAGGGAATGAACCAGGTCGATGAGCACTAGATTAAATAGAGTGGGGCTCAAGACTCCACCTTGCGGTACGCCACAGTAGGTGTTGTGCTGCGATGTCACACCATCCTCTGTTTGTACAAAGAGTGACCTGTCCTTCAAATAGCTGAGTACCCATCGAAAAACAAGTCCACCTAGGCCGACATCGCCGAAAGCGTCCAGGATGGCTCGATGCGTTATGTTGTCATAAGCGCCTTTAACGTCCAGGAACATCGCCGCTGATAGTCTCTTTAGGGTTTTTTCGTGCTCAACTGACGAGACAAGATCTATGACGTTGTCTATAGAAGAACGTCCGCGTCGGAAGCCTGCCATAGCGTCAGGGTATATCTCGTACCGCTCTAGGTACCACTCCAGACGTGTCAGTACCATCCTCTCCATTACCTTTCCTAGACAACTGGCCAGAGCAATGGGACGATAAGACGCCACATCTAGAGGTGATTTGCCTGGTTTGAGCAGAGGCACAAAGCGGCTGGACTTCCATGCAGCGGGAACCAGTCCTTCACGCCACGAATTATTGTACACGTCCAGAAGAGCATGCCGGGCTATTTGACCGAGGTTTGCAAGAACTGCGTACGTCACCCCGTCAGGCCCAGGCGATGAGGAACGTCTGCACGCTGCCAATGCCGCTTGCAACTCCTCGATCGAAAACAGATTGTCCATACGAGAATCCCTCGAGATAGGAATGTCATAGGGATCATGCGCGGTGAACGAGGACGGTTGGCCGGCAACCTTCAAACAGAAGTCCTCCGCTACGTCGATCTCTCGGCGATCTTGGTAGAGAGCCAGGCATTTAAAGGGGTGGCGTTGTTGCGGCGATGTTCGAAAACCGCGCAACGTCCTCCATATATATATGACAGGGGTTTATCCAAGCCCTTCTTGTAATTCCCGGTGTCAAAAAGAAAGCGGAGATGTCGTCATTCGCCCTCAAATAAACCGTGCTTTCATTCATCCATGAAAAGCAGAGAGAACGCACCCACGTTTACACGGACGGTTCGGTCTCCTCCAAAAGTTCAGCTGGAGAAGTGGTAATTCCCGTGAAATCTGTCACCATCCAGTTCAAGACATCTCACATTACATCATCGATGGCTGCAGAACTCGCAGCTATCCGTGCTGCTCAGGAATTTATTGGTCCCAAATCATCACAGTCATGGTCCATCTTTTGTGACTCGAAGGCAGCTCTCCAGTGCCTGCTGTCCCCTTTCAACCACGCACCTAACGCACAATTAGTCGCAGACATCTGACTTCTTCACCATCACGCAACCGACAAGGGGCACAACATCATCTACCAGTGGATACCGGGTCACTGCGGAATTTCGGGAAATCACAGTGCGGATGACGCTGCCCGATGGGCCCACGATGGTGCCCCTATCGTATCGATACCACTGTCGAGAACAGACGCCGCCACAAAACTTCGTTCCTTCGCACGTGAGCTTACGCAGACTCTGTGGAACACGAGTGATTTCAGCAACGCACGCCTCCACAGATTGGATCCACGTCTGCAACTCCGTCTTCCACCAGGGTTACCACGAGCGGAAGCAACACTTCTGTGCCGCCTGTGGCTCGGCGTGGCATTCACGAACGCCTATTCCTTCCGCATTGGAATGGCTTACAGCCCTGCTTGTGACAACTGTGGCTGCGAGGAGACAATCAAGCACCGCCTCTGTTACTGTCCCCGCTACAATGTGGCAAGAAAAGTGCTCGTGACTGCGCTTGAAAAACTGGACAATCGTCCCCTCCCAGAGAAAAAAGTTTTAGGACACTGGTCTAGACGGGCTTCGGCACTCAAGGCCTTAAGGGCTCTGCTGAAGTTCTTGAGGGCTTGTGAATTGTGCGACCGGCTTTGAACATTGTAGCGCGTAGGGTCGCGTTATTGCGCGAATTTTCTTTCAATTTTTTTTCTTCGATCAACTTTTGTTCCCTTTAGCCCTTTCCCCAGTACAGGGTAGCAAGCCGGTATTTACACTGGCTAACCTCCTTGTCTTTCTTCCCCTTCTTTCTCTCTCTCTTGATCGTTTGCGCTGGGTTTTTGCCAGTGTAGTATAGCCATGGAGAAGGAGAGGGAAATTGCTGCTCAGCGGTGCAGAAGGGCGGAGAAGCTTAACTCATCGGATCCCGAAGTACTTGCCTGGCGATTAGCGGTTAAGCGTAGGAAGAACGAACAGAAGAGTGCTAAACGTGCTGCGGAGACACCGGAGCAATGGGAAGACCGTCTAGCAAAGCGGCGTCGCCAGGAGGCTGAGCGACGTGCCCAACCATCTCAGCAGCAGCAACAACAAGACGCCGTCGATGACGTGAAGACTCGCCGACTGACTGACTATACGGTGAAACTTAGCGAAAGCGCCTGTGCGACTCGGACCTTCGAGACGGACTTAGTAAACAATCCGTTTGGATATGTGTGCGACGTGTGTGAAAGACTGTGGCACATGAAAGACTTGACGCCGGTAAGTAGTACCATGCGTGAAATCTTGAGTTTAGCGGCGCTGCCTGAGTTGGGTGAAACCGTGGCGCGGGTTTGTACAACGTGAAAGTACTTTCTCATTAAGCAGAAGATTCCACTCTTTCGCGTTACCAATGGGTATCGTTACCCGCCCATGCCACCAGGTGTACCGGCTCTGAACGATGTGGGCGACTTAGCTCACGCTACGTACATCCTGGCCACGGTGTAAGAAGATAGGTGTTCCGACGGCGCGCCCGCGCTGGGGCGAGAGAGCGGCCACTTCGTGTGACCGGAAGTGAGCGCCGCCGATAGGAGCAGCACGTGTTCAGGAGGCCTTGAAGAAGCGGCACAACAGTAGATAATTTACTACCTCCGTCAGCATTTAAACACCCATACCCAAATATATGCAATTTTTTGTTATTTAGACGCCAAATCCTGAGCAGGTAGAAGGTTTCATGCCACTTACAGTCAAAATACCGTCATTTTGAACACGAGAGAGCCGCGTCGTCTGCTCGAGCAGACGGGAATTGAGGGCGCAGGCTCCTTTCGCAAACTTAATACCCCTGAAGGAAGTCGAACGCCAGGTCGGGGTACCCTTGTGCCCATTTCATCCAGTGGGTGAAATGGGCACAGTGTGGGAGCAACTTTTGAGCGGACAACATCTGTCCGGTTGGTCTATACCTCTCGATGCTAACGGACTACAAACATCCATGCCGTCATAGAAAGTCATGTAATAGGTGAGCAGGGTGCCATCATAAAGCGGCCTGTGATCCAATTGGCGGAATGTGAGATGACGCCCACCTTTCTTTCTTCCAACGCACGTTTGGTGTAAAATGAACTACACTATATAGGATACCACCTGATATCACGGCACTCATGCGTGCCTGCCAGAGAAGTATAATGTTTCCTCATTTCTGAATTGCACACACACAGACACACACGCACGCACGCACGCACGCACGCACCCCCACCCCCCCCCCCCCCACACACACACCACACACCACACACACACACACACACACACACACACACACCACACACCACACCACACACACACACACACACACACACACACACACACACACGCACGCACGCACGCACGCACACACCCACACACACACACACACACACACACACACACACACACACACCACACACACACACACACACACACACAGCCACACACACACACACACCACACACACCACACCCCCACACACACACACCACACACACACACACACACACACACACACACACACACCCACACACACACACACAACACACCACACACACACACACACACCACACACAACACACACACACACACACACACCACACACACACACACACACACACACACACACACACACACCACACACACACACACACACCCACACACACACACACACACACACCACACACACACACACACCACACACACACACACACACACACACACACACACACACCACACACACACACACACACACACACACACACACACACACACACACACACACACACACACACACACACACACACACACACACACACACCACACACACACACACACACACACACACACACACACACACACACACACACACACACACACACACACACACACACACACACACACACACACACACACAACACACCACACACACACACACACACACACACAACACACACACACACACACACACACACACACACACACACACACACCACACACACACACACACACACACACACCACACACACACACACACACACACACCCACACACACACACACACCACACACACACACACACAACACACACACACACACACACAACACACACACCAACACACACACACACAACACACACACCAAACACACCACACCACACACACACACACACACACCACACACATTTATATAAGCAATCACACTGACGCTATACCTGGAGGAACTTCTTTTTTTGGAAAAAACGTGCACAACATAACGTGCACGTTTTTTTCCAAAACAACGTAGGACGCCACTACGTTGTTTGCATGCGCAAACCCAGTAACTTCGGTGGATATGATGAATTATGATGGCTGGATAACTCCGGAATAACATCAGGGGATCCATTCTCGACACGCATGGTGGCGGCACGGCCGCCATTATCCGCCATGTTGATTCTCTGATTGGTTGTCGAGAGGTCACGTGTTTTGATATTTGTGCCGGGAAGCGGTGTGTTGAAAAATGCAATTTTTGCATTTTCATCAAGATGACTAAACCTCACGTGGAGGAGGAGTAATAAACATTTATTGCGGAACCAGCTCTTTAAGATGGCCGGGCCTAAGCCTCCCATGAGGGGACGTCGAGGGCTAGCCTCGCCGCCGCCTCACGGGCGTGCTGGGTCGCCCAGGTTTGGTCGCGAGGGCGGAGCTCCGCAGAGCCTCACGCAACTCGACGAGAGGGTCGTGGTATTAATGTGTGTGTACTGTGCTGGGCACTCCCACAGCATATGCGAAAGCGTAGCCGGGTGAGTGCCACAGCACTGGTAGTGGGCGTACTGTAAACTCAGGGAATATAAGGGTGGAGGCGGGCGGGTGAAGGGTACGTATTGTGCAGGTATTAGCCTGCGCTTGGGGTGAAGTGGGGGGAAGGTTCTGCGACTGAGGTAAAAGGCCTTAACGAGATCATTATAAGGGTCAGATTGTCCACTTGACGCGTGGAGCTTGCAAATTTATATCGACAAATACTTTTTTGTGGTTCCTGGCAGCTTATTACGACTTAAGCGCTTCAAAAAGAAAGTGAGCGTAGCGCGCAAGCCCGTGCAATGCAAGTGCAATTTCGCAAATATGGGGTGCGTCCAACGTAGCCACCATGTCAGCTTGCTGATGGCAGAAGGAATATGCCGTGAGGAGCCTCACAGGAAAGGCTGTTCGTAAACGTCAATTTGACGTTGCAGACGTTGCGCGGGCCCACATTGCAGAGATTTTCTGCTAATTTGGGGTGCAATCATCATCATCATCATCATCATCATCATCAGCCTATATTTGTCCACTGCAGGACGAAGACCTCTCCCTGCGATCTCCAATTACCCCTGTCTTGCGCTAGCGTATTCCAACTTGCGCCTGCGAATTTCCTAACCTCATCATCCCACCTGACTTTCTGCCGTAATCGACTGCGCTTCCCTCTCTGTGGTATCCATTCTGTAACCCCTAATGGGTCCACCGGTTGTGCATCCTACGTATTACATGGCCTGCCCAGCTCCATTTCTTCCGCTTAATTCAACTAGAATATCGTTACCCCCGTTTGTTCTCTGATCCACACCGCTCTCTCCTGTCTCTTAACGTTACTCCCAAGATTTTTCGTTCCATTGCTCTTTGTGCGGTCCTTAACTGTTCTCGAGCTTCTTTGTTAACCTCCAAGGTTTCTGCCCCGTATGTGTAGCACCGGTAGAATGCAATGATTGTACACTTTTCTTTTCAACGACAGTGGTAAGCTCCCAGTCAGGATTTGGCAATGCCTGCCGTATGCACTCAACCCAATTTTATTCTTCGTAAATTTCTTTCTCATGATCAGGGTCCCCTGTGAGTAATTGCACCCTGTGGGGTGCAATGAGCCGCTCTAATTACGCTAATGAGCGGCCATATGCAATGGCGACCAAAGGCTTTGTATCGGCTCATTTACCCCGTCGTTTGGGGCCATGAACCTTTTTTGTTAATAGAGTGCTCAAGCATTTGCATTGCTCTCGGGTGGTTGGCATTTCTCTCTTGCGGCATCATTTATAAAACAACGAGTTTATTTGAAATAATATTGGCTGACGATTACAAACCTTATGCGACTTTTTGCACTTTTCACTTCTGCTTTCGTATGAACGCGATAGCGTTAGGGCTCCATGTCCCAGAAAATCCGGCGTCGTCAACCGGCATGCGATGTCGGCGGGGGCGGAGAAAATCAGCCCCAACCACGCAGGCCCTCCGATATATTTAGGTACATGTATATGTTCAATCAATAATGTTGCTCATACCTTGGCTTGCATTTGGCAAAGCTATTCCTCGGAATTTTGAGGATGACGATCCACAAAAAACGTCATGAAACAAAACACCGACAACGCTACCTTATTATGTAAATCTTCTCCGACTGAAATATAAATGTACGAAAAAAAAGCGGAAACCTGAAAATTATGCAATTTTTTTTGGCGCGGCTGTGCAATACTTCCGGGATCGCCCCACGCAAGAGGCCACGTTTCTACCAGAAAGCTCGCCTTCGTGCTAGTGTTCGTCGCCAGCGTTCCCGGTTAACTATTACGGTTTGCTTAAGCTGCAGTGGTCGGGAACGTGAGAACAGTCAGGGATCTTTGAATGCTATCGCGTTCCACTCTTAAAAGTGAAGCTTAAGCGTCGTCCAATTTTGTGATCAAGATTATTGTTTTTCCCGTCATCAGAGCTTATAAACAACGGTGGTTTTTTTTTTAATTTATGAAAAAAAATTATGTACGAAAGGGGGCGCCTTGAAGTTTCCTCACGTATAGATAAACGAAGGCGATAGATATCTGGAGACACAGGAAAAAAAACAATAATAGTAAAAGCACAGAGGGCTATGGGGCTACAATAGTACGAGGTAGCTCCGGAGTATGTGGAAAGGTGGATTGGTACCAGGGCTTACATTTGGAACAATGCAGTTGTTTGCTTGAAGTAAGGGAGGCTCAAAGTAAAATTGATTTTGAAGAACGACTGAGCAATATGAAAGAAAGTCGACGAGGTGCAAGAGATGTTCAGGTATTTGTACAGACAAAACATTGACTCACCGTGGAGGACAAGAATAGGAAGCCTACCAGCAAGTATGCGTCCGGTATGGTCAGAAACTCGGCAACAAAGAACTTTTGAAACGTAAAGTAAGATGAGGCTAAGACAATGTCATGGGTGGCGGACCACTTTCGAATCATTGCCTCACTTTTACAACATGCCCAGTCACGAATCAATCAAATCAATCAAACAATGAGAAAGACGGCAGCATAAATTACGATAGAATGACAAAAATGATGGGCGTCGACGGAACGACTAAAATGTGTAGCGACGACGGCACAACGGTAGCGAGATGACATTACTGAAATGGTGGCGATGGCAGAGCGACCGCTTGACGACAGCGGTATGACAAGGACGGTGGACGGCGATGGCGTGATGGCGATTGCATGACGAGAGTAGGATGATGGTGACAGAACGACGACGGTGCAAAGACTGCGAGGCATTAACACAACGGTATACAACGAATGCAGACGACGACTGCACGACGTCAGCACATGACGTTAAGGGAAAATATAGTCACCACATTTGTGGGCAGCAAAGACGAGACACCACAGAATGAACACATGACAGGCGCACTCAGTAGTATGACAGGCATGAGAAAGGTATCAAGACATGGGATGAAGACGAGTATCTGACGACAGTTAGATGAATCTGGAATAAGCTGATGGAATGTAGTTACAAGTGGGTCACTGGTCAGCGGTAAGAGGTTAGATCGATAGGTAGATAATACATAGATAGATAGGCAAATGCCTGAAGCAGAGACGTAATGCTAATTTCCTTAAAATTATAACCAGGAAAGCTTGTAACCCCAAAGTTAAGAAATATGTACTGCTTCCATGTGACGTCCGTATTCTAGTGAGAGACAAGGTAACGGGACTAAAGGTGTGCTTCATCACTTTCTCATATTGCCACGTGCCTATTGGGCTTTGTATCTGTGCCGCTGACTTCCAATGACGAGTGCTATCGCGTTTAGCACGGCGCGCAAACGTACCGCTATACCAGCTTCGTCCCTGCGATGGGCCCATCGTATCAGGCAGGGCAACTGGCGCTATCTCTCGAATAGCACTAGGCATGTTCCTACGCAGCCTTTAAATACGGCCCACACATAGGGGATGCTCTCTGTTTTGCCGACCACTGTCCGTGCTCGCACATGCTGCTGTTACTGGCTAGTTGGCGTTTCGTTATCGGGGCACAAGTTCGTCTCAATAATGTTTGTCTTGCCGCACGCTCGCCTTGTGTAGTTACCGGTGTCTAGGACCACTCGTGAATATTTACTGCTGCGAGCAAGAGCTACGGGTTCTATACCCTACTCTTATGAAGTGCCCTGCTTCAGTGGGTTTCTGACGAAACAATCAAATTTTTACATATGCTGCACGACTGTGATGAGTACAATGAAGCAAAATCCCTAAGTTACTATTTTTTTTCGGTATTTCCTCCAACTCTTGCTTTCGAAAAGCTTGGACGTTATTATCCGGGACATATATAAAGGTTATTCAGTCTCTTAATCATCAATGGCTACCATTTTTCGGCCAAGTTGTGATCTGTTTTTTGGTCACTTCCAGGATTCTTTAACCCACGCGTGTGTGAAAGAAAAGAAGAAGACGAAATGATTAAATCGTGGTGGCGCGTCCCTGTCCAAGAGCCTCTGATCGTACGCGCAGAAGTGGGCCTGAGGGCGCCGCCGGCTGGTCACGTGGCCATGGATCCCGCTTAGCATCACCGCCAGGAAACCGCAAGAGAGGGGACTACCCGCCGAGCAGTGTTCGGAAACCGTCGGAGCGCTTGGCGGCAGTG
>NC_051155.1:156252091-156291849 GCF_013339745.2 Dermacentor silvarum | reverse complement strand
AAAAAAACTTTTTTTTATCCAGCGGCCGTGCCTCTGCATAATGTCCACAAAAAATACCGCACTCTAACAATCTAGAAACACGTGTTCTATAGATTCTGGTTTCTTTCAAAGTAAACAGTTAGTACCCCATGGTAAATACTCCCCTTTTCTTCTAGCTATGTTTTTACATGCAAGGTATTAGTATGTAGTTTAAAAAAGAACATTTTCACTCCCCCTGGAACCATCATTCCTTTCAAAGGTTTTAGCACATATTTCCCTTAGCATTCACGGTACAATAATCGAAACAATGCTTCTGAGAACATAATGGGAGCCAGCGAACACTTTAAATTTGTTTTAATAGCATAGCTGTTCAAACCAGCCGTAATTTGTGGTTCGTAAGAAGAAACTATTATCATCAACAATGAATAAATAAATAAAAGTAAATAAACCTTTTTGCCGAGGCGGGATTTGAATTCGCGTATCCATGGTCCTAAGGCGAGCGTCGTAACCACTAGACTATGCAGCCACATTTTTGTCTTTATTTCCGGACATTCAGCAAACACAATAATACAAACTACTGCATCAGCTTACGCTTGCCGAACGTGCATTTATGCGAACCATATGATTGCGTTCGAGCGTCATCGTCTTCGTCCACAGCTGGCGCGTTCGCAGGCGCTCGCACGTGCGAATGCTCTGCGAGGTGAAGAAGAGGTTTTGCGTGTTATGCAGGGAAAAAAACACGGTGGAACACGGTGTCCGCATTGGAAGGCGGTGTCGGTGTTGCAAGCTGCGCTATGCAATGCGCAGTGCGCCTACGGCATGTATGAACAGGATGCTGGTGCGCGGATTCTACAGAGTTTGACGAAGTACTACTGTGGAGAACTTGCCGTGAGTCCGACTTGCGAGGACAGGAAAGATCTCGTGAGGGTGGTGTTGCGCGTGCGCCAACATGCTATGTAAGCCATCAATATGTAAGCTATCAAGGCGCAATCAATAGGCCAGCTTCGCTGTGTCTTGAGCTTTGCGCGGCCCAGTGCAAGCATTCGCATTAATTTTCTAATTTGGCTGTTGCAGATAGCAGCATTCTAGTTCGTGAGCTTGTCTACTCGAAGAGGCGGACATGCACAGAAAATTGAAATGCATAATTGATTATTTTAAAAAATTCGCTAACTAGGTTTTTAACTAATTGCCTTATGGTCATTATTGCAATGTTCAAATTCTAGCCGTTGAGTTCGCAAGGCACTAGGAACGAATTATCAGGATGACACCAGTATTGAAATAATTCCCGAAATTTGCGGAGAAATGCACTGACCTTCCAGTTACTTTCTTAACAAACGTCGTTGTCAGCACAAAAGTAACTGGAATGCAAGTGAATACGCTACTCGTCGAGTAGACTAGAATTGTGCTATCTTCCACGGACAACCTTAACAATAATTTGAAAGTGTTCCCTGAAACACCCTGTAATTAATACCGTCTTAAGTACAGAAGTAGTTCCGCAGACATTTAAGTTCATTATAAAAAGGGAGATCGCAATGACCTTGGTAATTAGTGACCTTGGTAAGTGCTCTAATTTTAAACAGCCAAGCTGTTTAAGCCAGCCGTAGTTTGTCCGTGTGCCACAAAATTATCATGATCAGCAGTCGCTCGAGCATCGTCCGTCGTCTTCTTCCGCAGTTTAAGCCAGCCGTAATTTGTGCGGTGCGTGTGGCACGAAACATGCCGCGCCGTATCCTGTAGGAGCTCCGATTGGAACTGTGGTCCCACCTTTCTCCAATCGGAGCGTCGAGAGTCACCGAAGGGTCCTGCTTGAGGGCGAGGGTGCGCATAATCCCCCGGTGCCTCTGTTCCCTTAACACATTCGGAGATGTGCCCTCGGGCGTCCACTACTCACTCCCCCACATAAAGGAGGGGACGCTCGTAGACAGGCGGCTTCACGCTTGACTCCACCTGGCGCGTCTTGGTTCCCGGGAATGGCCAGCCATCGAGAGGTTTGTCTGGAGCACGGCCTCGGCGGCTATCGGGTCGGTCGAGTGGCCGTGCGAAAGCGTCGTAGAAGCGGCCCTATACCAAGAGTTTCTTGCTCCTTGGGTCGTGGTCGGCGCCCGGGTTACATCAAGTAACCACGTATTCTCAGAAACATGTCTCGGCATGTTGCCGCCGCTGATCTTTCCCGTGGAACGTTTTTCAGTTTCCCGAAGCGATTCGTCACAGGCAATCAGGAGATACTCCAAGTTCGCAGCCCCCGCTGGTCGCCGAAGGTAACAAGCCATGGCAACCAAGCGACGCCACACAGACACGGCGCCGCTGAGCTTTCGCCAGCTGCGCGCTACTGCGCAGGCGCCGTGACGTCATCCTGGCATGTCTGCGCTCGCCGCCCGAGAGAAATAAATACATAAATATAACAAAATGAACGTTCTTGGCAAGTCAGGATTCGAGCCCGGGTATCCCACGGTCCGAAGGCGAGCGTCATAACCGCTGCACTATACACTTTGTTTTTTCTTTATTGCCGGGCTTCGACACTGTACAGCAAAAATACATAGTACAACAAATAAACACAAAACAGTAGATAGTTAGTTAGTTAGTTAATGGGGTTTAGTGGCGCAAAAGCGACTCAGGCTATGCTGCGCCAAACACAGGGTGTATAAACTACAATTTAAAAAAAAACACCGCATATCCACGGGGTGAATGATGATGAGTGGGCGAAGCTCCGGAGGGAATCATCGGTAAACCGTGAATCTTCCGTGTAATTCGCCCAGTCACGCCGCACTAAATCGAACGATTGACTTCCACCAATGACACGCGCCATATGTGACGTCATTCCTATTTTATAACAGCGCCCTTCATTATAATTGCACCATCTCCCGCTTAAAGGGACGCTAGCACAAACGCGTTAGAAACGTGCAGTACTCTCTAGTAAGGGGGAGAGGCCACAGCGTCTTACGCAGCCGCTTACACGTGCCGGAACGTGCACCGCGTTTGCCGACGCCATCACATGACTGCTGAGAGAGTATAACCCCCGTATTCATAAACGCTCCTCGACTTGAACTTGACTTGCCACCGCCTTCAACGCGTTTCGAACGCGCTGCCCAAGGCGGTGGCAAGTCAAGTTCAAGTCGAGAGCGTTTTTGAATACGGGGGTAAGGCGGAGAGGCCACAGCGTCTTACACCAGCTTCTTACACGGGCCGTAACGCGCTAGCACAAACGCGTTAGAAACGCGCAGTCTTTCGTTAATGTTGGGTATTTATTGTCATCGTGGTGCGTGTGTCCACGTGCGCTTCGTGGCGTAGTGGTTAGCGCCGCGCGTTCGGAAGCGAGGGGTTCCTGGTTCGATTCCGCGCTACGGACACAACTTTCGGATTTTTTTTTCCATAAAAGTAGACGTGGCTACCTACTACTACTACATACTACAGAGAAGGGACAGACCCACACCCTAAGGAGCTTCGCCCCTAAAACAAGAAAAGAAAGCCAATCCAATCACAAAGGAACACAGAGCCTCGAGCAGCCAATGGGAAATCGACGAATCGACCAGAGCAGCAGAAAAAGTTGTCTGCAGTTTCACCTGAAAGGCGAAGCATCAATTGCGATAGCAAATTTGTAGAGAGCTATAAGAGTAATGATAGTAGCTTTATCAGGTGTATACCCTTGGACATGCAGCAGCACCGGCAACACGCAAAACTGTTGTCGACGCCGTCGGCGTTTCGCCCGCGTTCGCACAAAATGCGTACGGCGTTGGTGACTGTTGCCGGAGCCTCTGATATAAATAGGCACTTGATGCCGTAGCTAAACGTCGCCTCCCTTCCCTCCCCCTCCCCCCTTCCAGCCACGGCCTTTCGCGCGTCGGAGGAAGGCGCGTTTGTTCTACATATATGGTGATTGTAAAGGAGGAAAGAGACACCTACTACTGCAGGCCTTAAGGGAGCACGACGCAGAACGCGCGTTTTTTCTTCGCCGTGCGTCCACTCCTCGTGAAAGCGCGCGTCCCTCGCGCCCTTTCACTCGCACATACAGCGTTCGGCGCGCGGCGACGATTTCATCACCTCTGACGTCGTACGTAACCTCACGGCAATGGCGACGACGACGGCAGAAATCTGCTTTGGAGTGTCCATATAATTTCTATCGCAATAAAAAAACACCGCATATCCACGGGGTGAATGATGATGAGTGGGCGAAGCTCCGGAGGGAATCATCGGTAAACCGTGAATCTTCCGTGTAATTCGCCCAGTCTCGCCGCACTAAATCGAACGATTGACTTCCACCAATGACCCGCGCCATATGTGACGTCATTCCTATTTTATAACAGCGCCTTTCATTATAATTGCACCATCTCCCGCTTAAGGGGACGCTAGCACAAACGCGTTAGAAACGTGCAGTACTCTAAGGGGAAGAGGCCACAGCGTCTTACGCAGCCGTTTACACATGCCGGAACGTGCACCGCGTTTGCCGACGCCATCAGCGTTTCTGAATGCGGGGGTAAGGCGGAGAGGCCACAGCGTCTTACACCAGCTTCTTGCACGGGCCGTAACGCGCTAGCACAAACGCGTTAGAAACGCGCAGTCTTTCGTTAATGTTGCGTATTTATTGCCATCGTGGTGCGTCTGTCCATGTGCGCTTCGTGGCGTAGTGGTTAGCGCCACGCGTTCAGAAGCGAGGGGTCCCTGGTTCGATTCCGCTACGGCCACAACTCTCGGAATTTTTTTTTCTCATAAAAGTAGACATGGCTACCTACTACGACAACTACTACTACTACTACAGAGGAGGGACAGCTTCGCCCCTAAAAGGAGCCGCGCTGGCAGTAGGGGAAGAGTTCCAGAAGCGGTACAAGGACAAGGTCGGTCACCGGATCGGGGCTTGAAGACGGCCGTCGGGTTCCGGACCCGAGCCACCAGGACTTCAACCGACCGGGGCCTCCTGCCAACCCATTCCTGGGCGTCACCATTCCATCCATTGGGGAACTGCTACCCAAGGCCGGTGAGCGTCTATGCCCGTGGGCAGAACGAGAACTGTCGGGCTACGGGCCCGAGTTCCACGACCAGCTGCCCGGCCAGAACGCCGCCACCGTCAACCCGTACTGCCAAGCCGCCTGCCTTCCTGGGCATCGTCACTCTGCCCGATAGTCAACTGCTGCTGCCCGAGGCCGGTGAGCGTCTGCACCCCTGGGCAGAACGAGAGCTGTCGGGCTACGGGCCCGAGCTCCACGACTAGCTGCCCGGCCAGAACGCCAGCGCCGTCTTCCCGTGCTGCCGAGCCGCCTGTCTTCTCACTCCACACCAGAGTTGCCCCGCACTGGTAGCCTGTACGACGGTCCGATACAACGACCTTCTATGGTGAGACCAACACCACTTCTCTCGTCGTCTCGTCCCCGCTGCTTCGCGTCGAGACTATAGCAAGCGCACACGCCCGCTTCCTGCCCGAACTTTCCTGTGTTTGTTGCTGTAATGTCTTGCTAAGTGTTTACTTTGATTCTTTATTCTCGCTTCTAGTTTTATTGAAAATTTGTGTGTTTTTCAACAAACGGCTTTGTCCTCGATTGGGTTCTGGGAGGCTCCGCCTCAGAGAACCGCCAGAAACATTAACACAAAAGAACCTGTCATCACACCCACTTGGGCCTGCAGAGTATACGGCCCTGTACTACAAGGGCACGGGAAACACACTGTCACAAACATCCTTATATATATATATTTTTTTTTTCATTTTAACGCTACACCCATGCTTGAAGAACGTGCATTTATGGGAACCATATGGTTGCATTGTACTGATGATTGCAACACAACTTCCGTTGGGAGAGAGAAAGAGAAAATGAGAGCGCGCGAGAGAGAGAGAGAATGAAACAAGGAAGAAGAGAGAAAAAATGTGGTTGATCCCTCTTATATAGGAATCGGTATAGAACACGAAAGTGAAACGTGTCTTCACAGAAGTAGTGTAATGTTTATTGCACATTGATATATAATGTCTATTGGTGTTTTGTGGCTAAAGCGCCCTTAGGCGTTGATGCACCCACGCTGACGCCTGGTGGCACGTCTCCTCCATCACGACTACCAACGTCGATGACCATGAGCAACCGTCGTGCATATGGAAGCTGCACTACGCTGCACACGCTAGCACAACGCGAAAGACGAAGCACGTAACTGACACACTAATACAACGCGCAAGACAAAGCACGTAACTGAATCGTCACCGAGTCAAATCAGCGCGTACAGCGCGTCGTAATTGCAGCCTCCGCGATCAACTTCAGAAACATTTTCAGAGCTAATTGCGGAGGCCACGCTCCGCTGTGCTGAGTACGGTGAACGCCACCTAGGTGGCGTTGGTAGTGCTTCTTGATGCCAGCGTCCCTTCGAATGCTGGCATCGAGGCGTCGTAGTGCTGAGACCACCGAAGCGTTCACTGTCGGTGCGCGTAAGGCCGGAATACATGGAGCGAATAACCGGCGTCCGAGCGAAGGACTTCGTCGGGCGGCGAACGTCCGACGGCCGGCGTCAAGAAATTTGCCGTCCGCAGCCGATCTGCCTGTCCAAACATTTTCGTCGGGCGAACGCCGCCGCCGGAAGCGTCTAGCGCGCAGCGGTGGACGACAGCCAATCAGGAGGCACTAGTTCCGGTCGCAATGCATGCTGGTGTTTCGCGCGCGCGCGCCTTTTCGCGTCGTCTGCAATCGCGTTGGTGTTGCCGTGTCTGCATGTCTCTGCACCGATTGAGTAGTTCCTAGTATGATCTCTCAGGAATCGCGTTGTATTTGTACATCCCATATCCGCTGATCTGCGAGGAAACAGACAAGCAGTGCAAGCTCTCTACAACCACCTTCAACAGAAATCTTCTGATCTCAGAGGCCACATGCTGTCGTCATGCCTATCTCCCGACTTCACCGATAGATGGCGCTGGCATCGGATATTTCTTTCGCTAGGCTTAGACGCGTTCGAAACGAGAAGCGATCTCGAAAACTACTCAAGGTTATCCATAATACTCTGTCGTCGAAGCGGCCTGAGACTAAGCGAAAGCCGTTTACGCAGTCATTTGCTTCCAACTAAGTGAATTCTACAAGGACAACGCCAAATTCAGTTCGAAGCGGGCGGCCGGGACCGCCGCCAACACGGCGGCCAACGCGCGGCGGCGTTCGCCGCATGTATTGCAACACAGCAAACATCCTGCGTCGTGTCGCCGCGTCGTTACTCGACGCGTGAAGTTCGTCGAGAAAGTTCGCTCCATGTATCCCGGGCTTTAGTGTCATAATGCAGTACTTCTGTTTTCTGCTCGTAGGCGACGGCACCGCCCCGAGCAAGAGCGCGGGTACACGGAGGAGTGTTAGATATATAAGGCGCGTCTGTGTAGCTCTCTGCAAATGCGTTTGTGGCGCAATGGGTTAAACGCTCGGCGATCTCTCGTCGCGGACCGAGAGGTCGTGGGTTCGATTTCCAAATTTTGCATGTTTGTGGAACTTTTTCTTCTGGTTTCTTTCTTTGTATTATGTTCTATGACGTATTTCCGTGACGGAAATACGTCAGTGAAGTCTTGGTGGACCCAGGCATAAAACACTTTCGTGTTAAAAGAAAGAAAGCGAGAGAAAAAAAGGAAAGAGAGAGAGATTACTTAGCTACAACCAAAAGACGCAATAAATCGGCCTGCTTCGCTCTGTCTTGAGGTTTTCGAGGCCTAGCGCAAGCTTTCGGTTTTTTTCAAATGCCCTTGCAAACCTTTTGTATATAACGCAACTGCAAAACGCAATTAAGGAGCATCTCACATTCGAGAGAGTCAAGCTGTGGATGTTGAGTAGGGTGTTGTTAGGATGGCTGTTATGTTAGAGTGGGGGGTTGCTAGAGAGGACATTACAATGATTACTCTTCGTATGGGTGCTTTCTTCCTGGCAATACGTTATCGTATACATAGGCTCGGCGTTTTCGGTTGCGCCTGTAATTACTACTTACTGCTTCCCTGTACTCTTCCCAGTAAGCGGATGGATGGAGGAATGAATAACGTTATTGAGGTCCTTCGGTGTGCGCGATTAGCGGCAAGCAGGCCACTCGAACGTCGGGACAAAGAGGCCTTGCCCCTCCGCCGCGTCGCGGGCCCGATGGACAGCCCAGAGAAGTGCTTCACGGTCCGAGCTGCGTAGAGCTCAGTCCCACTTTTCCTTGGTGGTCCTGCCCCGCTAGCTAGCTAGCTATATCTTTACAAAACCGACATGCATTGTGAGGGTGCGCGTCCGGAAAGGCTTTGTGCAGGAAGGCCGGGCGTGGGTATGTGCCCGCCTGAAGCCGCCAGTACGTGACTTCTTGTGCTTTATTGAGTGTTTGTGCGCTATTCTCTTGACTAACTTATCGTGCTCAGTGAGATCGTTATAAGTGACGAGGGGGTCGCACTCACACTTCCATCCTGCCGAGAGGGAGTCCGGGCTCGTACGGGGAGGTAGGTCTCGTGCGGCCTCGTGTGCCGTCTCGCTGAGGTTGAGTAGCAGCCCCTCCAATGGTCCCATGTGTGCCGGGAACCAATTGATGTAGTGCGGGATGAGGTGTTGAGTACCAAGTATTCTGCCGACGATCGGGGATATGCTCCCAGTTCCGAAGGACAGAATTACCCTCTTGGAGCCGAAGTATATCAAGCTTTTACCGTCTTCCAGGAGTGCAAGGCTGATGGCCACTTCCTCGGCCATCTCAGGACTCTCAGTGCGGACCATACACGCGTTGATGACCGTGTCATCTTTGTTGACCACCGCTGCTACATAGGCTCGCCTGCCAGGATATTTGGCTGCGTCCGTAAAGCAGCATCCTTTCCCGGGGGCGGCGACCTGTCGGAGGACTGGTTTGGCTCGAGCAAGTCTTCTGTCAATGTTGTGCTCGGGGTTAACATTCCTGCGGAGGGGGGCTGCCCCTGCGGAGGTTAGCTGTATTTTCTTCGGCGACACCCGAGCATTACCAACTTAATTCGATAGCGATCACTACCTTGTGTCTCCTAAACAGCTCACCATCTCACACTCTTAGCACTATGGCTTGATACGAACGACATGTCAGTATAACTTGGAATGTTTGGGTTCTTCAAGTCAGTAACACTGACATCATTCAGTGGTTCAGCGAAGCACTTTGCTAGAATATCTGCAAACTTAGCTTCATAGGTGCTTCATAGCTGGCCCAGATCTCATTATGTGCGTTTAAGTCACCGCGTATAATACGCAGTGAGGACGTTCTCGTTATCAAGCTTCTCAGTATTCAAGTATTGCATGCTGACTCTCGATCCAAGAATACACCAATGAGTTTAAATACTTGGGAAGCTATCACTCTATAGTAGCAGAAACGTACTCAATTTTGCCGTGTGGTGGGACGTGAATTTTGAAGTAGGAAGGTCAACTTGAAAGGCCACCAGGAGCTGGCGGACACCACTTTGCCTGCACTATTAATCAAAATAATATCTATTCAAGCGTAATCGCTCGCCGACGCCAGAATGAGAAATCACCATGAAGGTGACGTGGTACGCTCGCACAAGGCACTGGAAGTCAGTCAGCTTCGAGTGTAAACCACGAGCGTCTCACGGAAATATTGCAAGTGTTTATAGGTCTTCATTGATGCAGACTACTTGTGAGGACCCAGCCGGCGAAGCTATAAATGCTACATCGAGGAATCGTAGCGCTGTGACGGAGGAAGTCGCCGACACCAAGGGCTGCAACGCCAGGACATCTACGACTTCAGTGAGGGGCTTGAAAGAAAAAGCCGCTCGAAGAAGGAGCCTTCACTACCGCTAAAGAAGGAGCCTTCACTACCGCTAAGATCGTGGGGATCGGTGGACTTCACACATTGCAGAGCGGTATTACATTTGGCAGCTTTTCATGGCTTGGGGTAGGTTTCTCAATGTTCTTAGGGAGGTTCTGGCAGTTACCTGTGCTTAGGGCATTTGTGGGCTTTGTTGGGGGCTTCGATATCCATTGTTCGTCATGCTGATCTTTCACATCTAACGCCAACATCGTTTTGGGTGCTAATTCAACAAGTGGTGTTACTTCTTCCTGGGGTACAATACTTGAGAAGTCTACATCCGGGTTCGGAGGCAGTTCGTGTTGCCATTGAGGTGTTTTGCCTTGAATTTGCTCTCTATATGGCTTTCAGAGATTATGAAAAAGCATTTGATTCAGTAGAGATACCAGCAGTCATAGAGGCATTGCGTAATCAAGGAGTACAGGAGGCATACGTGAATATCTTGGCAAATATCTGCAAGGATTGCACAGCAACCTTGGTTCTCCACAAGAAAAGTAGAAGGAGATACAATCTCTCCAAAGCTATTACCTGCACGCTTAGAAGAAGTATTCGAGCTCTTAGACTGGGAAGGCTTAGGAGGGAGGATCAACGGTGAATATCTCAGCAACCTTCGGTTTGCAGATGACATTGTCCTATTCAGCAACAACGGGGAAGAATTACAGCAAATGATTGAAGACATTAACCAAGAAAGCTTAAGAGTGGGGTTGAAGATTAATTTGCAATAGAGAAAAATAATGTTCAACAGCCTGACAAGGGAACAAGAATTCAGGATCGCCAGTCAGCCTCTAGAGTCTCTAAAGGAGCCCGTTTATCTAGGTCAATTACTCACACGGGACCCTGATCACGAGAAAGAAATTTACAGAAGAATAAAATTGGGTTGGAGTGCATACGGCAGACATTGCCAAACCCTGACTGGTAGCTTACCACTGTCGTTGAAAAGAAAAGTGTACAATTATTGCATTCGACCAGTGCTAACATATGGATCAGAAACTTGGAGGTTAACAAAGAAGCTCGTGAATAAGTTAAGGACCGCACAAAGAGCGATTGAACGAAAAATGGTGTCTAACTGTAAGAGACTGGAAGAGAGCGGTGTAGATCAGAGAGCATACGGGGATAGCCGATATTCAAGTTGACATGAAGAGGAAAAAACGGAGCTGCGCAGGCGATGTAATGCGCAGGATTCATAAGCGGTGGACCATTAGAGTTACAGAATGGATACCGAGAGAAGGGAAACGCAGTTGAGGACGGTAGAAACTAGGTAGGTTGATGAAGTTAGGAAATTTGCAGGCGCAAGTTGGAATCAGTTAGCGCAAGACAGGGGCAATTGGACATCACAGGGAGAGGCCTTCGTCCTGCAGTGGACATAAATATAGGCTGATAATGATGATCAAGATGTGCTAGAGTGGCTGCTTTCTCTTCCGTGCACCTTCCATACGATGCCGAATGTAGAGCCCTGCAATTGGCAGATTGGGGCTGCGCAAGTGACGCACACTCCTTGTGTGTGTGGGTAGCAATACAAGTCTTGCACCTTAGAAGGCCGCTGCATTGTTTTGCTGTTTGTCCTTGACACTGGCATCTCCAACATTGCGTTGCAGATCCTGCGTATGCCAAAACAGGTTAGCTACAGAACCCAAAAGACATTTGCTTCGGCATAGGGAAGCCTCTTGAAAAATCGACAATCACAGAACACCACCAACAATCTTAAACCTCCTCCTTAGTAATAAGGAACGTAAGGAACTTGCCTTCTCGGTGAAATGACACTTTCCGCTTGAACATACTAATGCTGCTCCTGATCAGAGTACTCGAGAACAACATCCTGATTTTTTTCGTACTTGGCGAACCCACTCTTGAAAACCCATACCTGGGAATTGGTTGCGGGCAGTAGGCGATTAACCATGGAGTGTCTCGACACTTTGACGATAAGATTGCCGTCCATGTGTAGGAGATGTAAGATTAAATTTTCTTGTGCCGATCAATTGACCTTTATGCGAAAGCTCAAATATTGGGATTTGGTTTCAAGAAACTTACTGCAGGTAACGTTGGTTTGAAGACAATTGGTAGACCAACAGCTTTCAAAATTCTTCTTGAGTTCACTACCATCAACGGTGCCTTGTCCATGTCTTCTCCGCTGTCCTCTGTGGAGTCATCCATCTCTTTGTCCAGGCATATCCTATTCACCGCCTGCTCTTCCGTTGCGTGATCTACAGAATGGTCATGGTGACTCTTCTCTCCTTCCTTTAGTTGCTTGAAAGATATTAACGAGAGCAGCATAAAGTGTAGCCAATGGCATTAGCCCGTCTTGCAGCTTCTTTGGTGTGCCACGCGTAGCAGGCCGCTTGACGTGCCGTTCTCGCAGGCCGGAGACCAACCATTCGTGGCGTTGGTCTATATAATAGTGTTAACGAAGCAGATAACTCACGCCAAAACATCGTATATTACATCTCGTAACATGATCACGTTGCTACGCGTCGTCTTCCCCTCAAGTCAACCGGGAATATATGTCCTTGATTTCTACCTTCCTCTGGTGATCTCTTAGTCTAAGATATGCGCAACGACCCGTCTACCTAATGCATTCGTTCCCACACGACAGCGGCAGCTGATAAACCACGTTAGTGGCGCGGGAAATAAAAGTGTTTCCTTTCTTAACTTCGCTCTGCAGCTTCTTTACTCATAGACGTCCGGCTTTGTAGGGCACTCTAAGACAGATACTACTTAGCTTAAATGGTGCCGAAAAAACCACTCTCAATCCATAGCGGCATGGCCCATTTTCTGAAGTTGTGTGCCCAAATTTGGGGGTAGAAAAAGCTGGTGCAATGATTTTTCTGCTCAATTTCTTTGTACTCTAGTCCGCCTCCTGCCTTAACCCACTTTGCCACCATCTTCCAGGTTCTCGTTACTACAAATCCTGGGAAGCCGGCGTTTCGTAATCTTTCTGCTTGGTCAAGAACACTGGCGCGTAATTTTTTGGACATACGATTTTGACAGAGCAGCTCGTTTGAACAATACATTGATAACCTAATTAACATAATAATTGCATTCTGGGTTTCACGTGCCGATACCGCGATCTGATTATGAGGCACGCCGTAGTGTGGGACTCCGGAGATTTGAACACGTGGGGACCTTTAATGTCACCCAATGCAAGGTACACGGACGTTTTTGCATTTCGGCCTCGTCGAAATGCGACCGCTGCGACCCCGTGTTTCGTAGCGCCACCGCATAGACGCTAAGCCACCATGGCGGGTAGCGGATTGTTGTATTGTGCAATGCTATTTAGTAATGATGTAAAAGGGGCTTTGCATTAAAGACAAATATTGACCAGACAGATAATCCGAATGAAATTGAACTGACATAAAACTGAAGGTTTTGTTTCTTTGGTAGTTGAGCAGCGAAATTAAGTCGAGACCCACTTTCGTTGAAATGGTTACATGAACACTAAAGAAGAACAATAAATCAACTTAGACTGATAAAATATTCTTCGAAAACTCCGCTGTCGTTAAATGCACTGTAATAGGTCAATTATTAGATAAGAAAATTAGGCTCAAAGTGATTTTTTTTATTTCGCGCGGAAACCCCAACGTCCGCACCGCAGTGTGACGTCACGACTTCTATAGTAAGTTTTCGTATTTGGGCCACGTTGGCTCAGTAAAAGATCGCGAAACTTGCCATATTCAGTCTTGAGCTTCTTTAGAACACAATGTAGTCAATCTTTACCGCTAACGAAATAACTGGGACCTAGAAGATGCTGACAAAATTTATGACATTACGGTGAGCTGGTGCGGGAGCTTTAAGATGGCGTCGCCACTGGCCTTCTTTGATTTTCGTTTCTTTGTGGCTTACCAAGAGGCTTCTCGCGGTAAAAGTGATGTTTCCGGTATTGTGGGAGGGTAATCTACTAATACAAAAGAAATAATTTTTCTATTAGCTAATAGGAAAATTATTTCTCCGTTCGCATGTTGGAACCTAACAATTTTTATTATCGATGCCAAATGTTAGCGGCGGACATTGTTAACCTTTGAGAATACTGGCTCAGGACTTAGTTTCATGGTCGAACTACCAAACAAACAAAATAAGAATTTTTCTACAACTTTCGTTTGAATTTCAGCCAGCTCATGTGTGCTGGACATACTTTCCTTGAACGAAAAAGCACCTTTAGCTTTTACTTCGACCCATTCTGAAGCACCATGACACCAAAGTAATGTGTGCGCAGTTCAGCGTAGATTCCTAGATGTACGTTGAATTGTAAGCATTTGTGAAACAAAGGTCAGGATGATAACAGAATGACACAGCTGATTCCCACCACTGGAGCGCACGAAGGAGCAAACCTTGTTTCTGTGCCTGACGCAGCCCAGCAACTAAACAAGCAGGCGCAACGTATGACATTGGAGAAGTGGGACACACCCGAATTCACCCAGCATCGGTTGCATTCTCTCGACCCATCTGTGCAACTGCGGCTGCTACCTGGACTACCGCGAAGTGAGGAAACAATGCTGTGCCGCTCACGCTTGGGCGTTGCATTCACCAATGCATACACGTGTTTGATTGCAATGGCTGATAGCGCCGAGTGGAATGCCTGCGTTGTCGAGGAGACCATAAAACACCTCCTGTGCTACTGCCCATCACTTAAATATTAAAGACGTTACCTGTACACAGCTCTAAATCAGCTGGATAAAAAAATCATGCACCTTGAACAAGATCTTGGAACCATGACTTCAAACATCGCAGCTACAAAAGTGTACAAAAGTGCTGCGGCTATTTTTGAAAACTACCGGATTGAGTGACCGTCTGTGATCCTGACTGAGTGACCGTCAGTGATAGAGCAGCTACCACGTAGGCCATGTCCACAGTGGACTTTCCTTTCTCCTAATCTTTCCCTCCCCTTTTCTCTTGCCCCAGTGTAGGGTAGCCAACCGGGCTCAGTCCTTGTTAACCTCCCCGCCTTTCATTTATCATTTTCTCTCTACTCCAGTGTAAGGATAACTTGTTCTTGGGCTGGTTTGTTGATACCTGGCGAAGCATTGTAGCACAACTAAAAACGTAAACAAAGAACACAAACGAACACAAAGGATGCCAAAGGAGTTCCTTGTGTTCGTTTCTGGTTGTGCTACAATTTCTTGATTTGTGCTACATTATATGATTTGAAATGCCCCGTGATAACTAAAGGGCAATCGACCGTGATAAAAAAGGGCAATCGACCTCTAGATCGAGTTTTCTTGTGTAAGTTTCCCTGACGGAACTAAGGGGATACTAGTGAGTGTGAGTGACACGTTCTTGAGATCTACGCACAAGATATGCAATAATGGTTGTGGCGTGAGCTCGTTTAAAGAACATTCTAATAAAGCTTCCATCTGAAAAACGCTGGCAAAAAGTGTAGATGAATACACAAGACACACGGCCGAACTAGGAACTGAAAATTTTATTTTCCTTTTGACACATGTATATATACTACAAAGAACGAGAACAAGACAAACCATCGTCTTTATGCTTGTTATACCGAAAGTCTGTTTGTAAAACTGAGAAAAACCCTTCAGTGTAAGCACCGTTTCTCTCGCTTTTTCTTTTTCTTTTCCTGTTATTAGAATTGTTGGCGCACTGATACATGATTGCCACGTATCATCTATAAAATAAACATGGCTTCTAAAGTTTAGAACGTTAACTCGTCGTTACCTTTTTTTTATAAAACATTGATTACGTGAATTTCTACAGTGCTTTGGTAAATGGCGTTGTTTAACACGTAAGAACCACGAAGTTGAACTAAATCACCCACATTAGGACACTTTTCTGAAGTATGTCATAGAAATGAACCAAATATGCCACACAGAAATAAAACCAAGCAAGCTTACATGAGCCCCTTGTTTGTTAATAGTGCTGTACTGTCGCAAACAATATTATGCTCGTGAAGCAGATTAATCTTTCTACTACTATTTTCAACCTGGCTAAAAAGGGCTTCAGGGTTGTTGGTAACATTTTAAGGATATTTAGGAATGATTGAAATGCAAATTTTGGATCACAATTGTGAAGCCCTGCTTGACTTTTCTTGTTTTTCTTTCGCCTGAAATCACTTCGAAAATAACGGGATAAAGATTGTTACTTCGTCCCCATTGCAAAATACCTCTCTAAGGCATTCGTTTAGTTTAAATAGAAAAGACCCAACACATCTAAGGTTTATTTAATGTTCTTGCATAAACGCAAAACACTTTATATTTAGTCATGCTTATTGTGTTGATCATTTAAAGGTTTAAAACTCTGTACGCTTTCGAAACTGATTTTTATCGGTCTAAAATTCAACACCTGTAAGCACTTTATATCGCCGGTGATAT
Source organism: Dermacentor silvarum (assembly GCF_013339745.2). Classification (NCBI taxonomy): domain Eukaryota; kingdom Metazoa; phylum Arthropoda; class Arachnida; order Ixodida; family Ixodidae; genus Dermacentor; species Dermacentor silvarum. The sequence continues at coordinate 156,275,818 of NC_051155.1, read as the reverse complement.
TAAATACTCTTGTTCATTCAATGTATTGGTAACAAAATTTGCACGCCTTGTAGGCTCGATAGGACTTGTGATGTTCATGTTTTACATAACAAACTGGAATAATACCAACAGGTGGCAGCATCATTAATCCTTGTTTGCACTGTTGTTTACAGAGCCATGTAGTCTAATATAAAGCTCAAACGTAAGGTTAATAGTAACAGAGGTATAAAGCTACAGGTTGCCTCACTTTCAGTAACCACTACCTTTAAGATACCATCCGTGCAGTCATGAATTCTAGAATATTCTTAGACATGCCGAAGTGAAGTCTATATCTTCCGCGCCAGTTTCAATGCGAAGCAAGTGCATTCCAACGAACGTTCGCCTCAAACTTTCCCACACGAGTTACAGGGGAAAAGTCGCCGCTCTATACCCAAGCGTTAAAATAACTTGTTTTATGCGTACATTCACTTCATGGCGCCTTAAGATAAAGCAACAATTTATACGACGATAGCTTGAATGCAAAAAAGCTTGACGAATGCATACAGAGAATGTGTAGCAAGGTCGTAGGCATCCTAGAAAATTTTGAAAGGGGGAAAACTGATTAAAATGATTACGAAAACATTTGATATGCCGATTTTCTCCAGGCAGAGTGTCGCATACTCGTCGCATCACACCCTCACCGCGTCACACCCTAAAATCCCCCCCCCCCCCCCCCCAGCGTCACCGAGAGGAGGAGGGAATGTAAAAGTACTGGCAGGCTTGGACGTGCGTATGTACGAGCGACTTGTGAGGAATACCGACGAAGGCTGTACCAGAGCGAACGCGCATGGACAGTGCAATGCGTCGAGACTACTATATAAGGTGCCGGCTCGGCGACAGTAGGCTGCCACTTCGTTTGACCACTTCGGCGAGGGAACCTACCAACCGGTCACCATGTACACCAAGGTGCTCGCTTTCGTATCAAGTTTCAGCATAATACAGTGATGCCATCGGCGACTAGAGCCGGTTAGAAAGACGGCTGCTCACCGGTGAAGTTTCTCCGTCCATTAACGATGCCGTTTGTGTCGCTTCGTTTCAGATCATCTTGTGCTGCCTTTTCGTCTACGCTGCTGCCCAGCAAGCCAGCCTTGACGGCGTAAGTGCCTTTTAGCCGCTGCTCCCAACCGTGGCTAGAAAGTTAGCAGGGCACGAGGCTTTTACGGCCAGCGCAGTTAGTGATGGTGCTTTGGATATGTGGAAAAATTATCGCACAATGGTTTGGAAGTTATCGATATCGCTAGAACATATCGACGAATTCTACTTTCGTATATCTCTAATTTCCGACAGGATGTTGAAGCTGTAGTATCAGTAATCCGCGGCAGTTTCCTGAACTTGGAGAGTCATCACACTAAACAGTGTCTCATGCACGTTTTAGGTAGTTTTTGCTCGTTCCGTGCAACATCCAGCAGCATTACGTGCTTTGCCTGTGTAGTACAACTCCTACATTTAAATGCACTACTTGCATTTAATTTGATATCATTGGAGCGAAAGAATCCGCTCACTTTTCTTGTCTTGTTTGCTGACGAAAACGAAGGATGTATTGCATGGCTCTTCGCTAAACATCATTGAACTCCACAGATCAACAGTCGTTCTCCTCTTAATAAACCTAAAAAATCCTAATGGTACGCGAAATTTACCACTTAATATAATCGTCCTTTCAGGCCATATTCTGTATGGAATAGAGTCAAGTTTTCAAAAGGCGAAGTTTTCTGCGACGTCGTCCTTCACGTAGTGCAGGAAAAAATCAACAGAACATTTCGGGTGGATCTGCGATTTGGCTGCAGTCGGCGCAGCATTATTTAACGTAGGCACGGCCGGTATACAACGTTCTCGGTTCTATAGTGTATGAACAGCGTACGAAGCAATTTTGGGAACTTGTCTTCAGACAATGCAAAAGCTTTGTATACCGAGTCTAGAGAGGAGATGGGCTAAGCGAAGCAAGGGAGAACTCAAAAGCGACTATGCTGTCGGAACTTACGTTGCGTTTTTCTTTGCGTGACTAAAATTAACTGTGAAGAAAAAGCAAGCCACGTGCTGAAGCCAAGAGAACATCTAGCAGCAGTACGTGCTTTGCCTGTGTACCACGACTCCTGCAATTTAAATGCGCACTTGCAACGCACCAGCACAGGATTGCACCCGGCCCGTTATTCCGAAGGCCAGCGACTGAGGATCGCGCGTGGCACCGTTAACGGTACAGAACAGGTCTACTGCAATGCGGCAGTCTTCTTGGAGAGATCGAACGACCACCACGTGGAGAGAACTGTGGCGCGCTAAATACTTGGAACGTGGAGAAAGGACCCGATTTGACGGCGAATGCGAATTTAAAGCTTCCGCTTCTTCGAAAGTAGATTATTCCTACCGATGTATATCAACTGCAGCATCAAGTAGATGGCGTACCCTATTTAAAGATTTAGAAGTACTATAATAATATCCCACCTAAAACAGCCAATTATTTTTCAATATAATTCTTAAAACAGGTACCACCACCGAATGTTAGGACCGTTTGCATCCCTAAAGGATGCACATTCTACAGCAAGGTTTGACGTGGCCCCTATAGAAAAAGGCGCTGTACTTTGTTGTGCTACGCCGCGCAACATTTATTTGACTTCACTACTGTCCTTTCTCTTGAGAAGCATTCGCTAAGTTTCTGTGTGTTCTATATTTTTTTTTGTAATGAGCTTCTCTTGATTACATCACACGCCCCGAACTTTAACTTAGTGTTTTCACTAGCACCTCCAACTGCCGGAGCCCCGTGAACTGAATACTAGCATTTCTTCAGCATTTATGAAGCGCTTGCAATTAACTACAATCCGCCGTACACAAGATGCATTTTTTTCACCTTGGGTGCTACATTAGCTGCCTATTATTTTCACATTTAATGGCAGTAAATGTCCTTCTGAAATAGAAAAAAATATACGAAAGAAATGAGAAACTCAAGGAGGTTAACTACAACAGAAAATCCGGTGTCTTACCTTACAATGGAAGAACAGAATGAGAAACAGTTTAATTAATGCTTTAACAGCTTTGTTCTGTTCACTACGCTATTCGGTTACACAAAGGACAAAACCAAAGAAACTGACCACATGTGCGGCACTTTAGCAACTGTTTTTATGCTCTTTAATATATTGGAATAACTTAGTTCGCCAGGTAATGCTGGGAGGCAAGGCTTATTTACCTAATGCATCAAGTGCTTACGTGTGTTTTGTTATAGCTGATGAAGCGGGACAGTTAGACTGCTTTCACTGGCTAATTTCTTTCAGTACGAAAGTAAGCTTTGCCTATATTTATCACATACCTGTGTCAAACATTTACAGCGGAAAAGCAACTATTCCTTCATCAAGTGAGCTATAATAACATCATTAATCAGTAAAATTGTATTAGGATAATTGCACCAAGAAGAGAGAACCAATGACAATGACTTGAACACATATCTGGTACGCTGACAATAAACGAATAAATGATTTTCGCTAGTCCTTGCATAATTGTGCGGGCGTAAAACAACAAGGGTTTGCTTCTCTATCCACCTTTGCAGCCACCACAGCCATACAGCTTCAGCTACGACAACACCGACGAGTACGGCACCCGCATCTCGCAGCAGGAGACCGGTGATGAGAACAACAACAAGGTCGGCTCCTACAGCTACACCGACCCGAACGGAGTGACCCGTACCGTCAAGTACACCGCCGACGCCGACGGCTTCCATGTTGTGGTCGAGACCAACGAGCCAGGCACTAAGACCTCCAACCCAGCCGACGCCCAGTACGTCGCCAACCCCATCGAGGTCGCCCCAACCCCAGCCGCCGCCGTCGTTGCCCAGAAGCCCGTTGTTGTGCAGGCCGCCACCCCAGTCGTCCACGCCGTGCACGCCGCCCCCTTCGCCGTCCACGCCGCTCCAATCTCTTACGCTACTGCCCACCACGTGACTCCAGTCGCTGTCTCTGCCCACCCAATTGCCATTGCTCACGCTCCACTTACCTACACTCTCGGCCGTGCCAAGAGCGCTTAGGGTGTTTTAGAATGTGCAGAGTAGAAATGTACAGGATTACAGGTGAACGCCCGTTGAATTCTGAAGCAAACGTCAAGGTATTCGAGTCGAACAAGCAGAAGTATTTTTGTTAAATTAGGTTTTCTGTTACTTTTCTTTTTTGAGAGACTTTAAATAAAAACAAACTGTTACACACACGTACTGTATTTTTTACTTGACCTCTGCCAACTCGCCCCAACCCTTGATAAATCCGGGGCTAGGAAATTCTACGTAATGCCCAGCCCAATGTATTGATTCCACTTGTGTAGAGCGACACTCTTAAGGAAACAGAAAGGCGCTGGTTTTCTACTGCTCACCTAAGGAATGAATTTACGAATGTATGTGTGCAGCGTTCAATACATTTTTCATAGCGGCAGGCTTAACTTTATTTTATTAAACATCTCATCCCTATATCAACCACGTATTTAAGGAATTTCATCGAATAGCGTCAATGAGTTGCTATGGTAGTATGATTTCGGTGCATGATTGTCTTGTATTCTTGTTGTGAACAAACGTTTCTTTTCCATTGGATGCTGAAAAAAGCTAAATCTTTGATAAGCTCCATGCCAATGAATACATTTCCTGAAAAGTTGTAGGTATAATTATGAAGGAGAGGTCTCTAAATAATTATGAAGGCCTTGCGTATGTATTCGTAACATTACTCATGTAATTTAAGAAAGAGAGGTCGCATGAAGATGAAGACTTCAAAGCACCAATAGTGGTCGAACGAGTGAAGCCGCAGCGTGGAGGACCAATGTTTAGACCACAGCAGTTGGCTTAGCCAGCACAAGAACAAGGTTAGTTATGCTAGACAATTTACTGTTGTAAGTGTTCCAAATGATGTGAAACATCACACAAAAATGTACGCGCACTGACTCCGTAATAAAAAAAATGAGGCATGTGACCAAGAAAGCGGATTTTCTTTACGCCAACAGCAATGTTAGCTAACACCTGCCACTCCACTACTATTCATGCATAAATCGTTATGACCGCATGCCCTAGTGACAAGTTTCGGTTACGTATGTTCTTTCTACCATTCCACCAGACGCTAGTTCTTTCTCAAAAGTGTTATGAAGTTCTTACTGCGGCATTCAACGCTATGCAAAGCATTTTGCGGGAAGAGAGCTTTTAGTGCTCTTTCAGAGTAAGCCGTGTGTTAACATATGGCGCAACGGCGTTTGTAAGGTGAGCAAGTGTGTGTGTGATGACAACGACATGAGGACGGTTCGACGACGACGGCAGCAACATCACCATGACGACAATGAAATCTAAATGACGACGACTACAACGAAATTATGACGACACGCAATAGACATGTAATAGAAGATAACACGCGATGTTTAGAAAAACTGTCAGCCCTTCCACTGGGGCGGAGATGGAAGACCAGTGAAGCTGTACTATGGTGGGAATTATGTATTTCCAATTATTACTATTGAGATGTGGTGGTGCAATAGGTTATTTGAACTAATAAATAATTAGAATTATATATGATCAGGTGGTTTTTATTTACTTAGTGCTTTATGGTCGCTACGGTACACCGCCATAGGGTATACGGCAAAGGTTGGCACTTTCTTTATGAACACATCACCAACGTCGCGCGCGTTCGGTGCCAACGCGGGCAACACCACTGCCCTCGACCACAGTTCTGCGCGTTTTTTGTGTGACCGCACACAACCGCTGTGAAAACGTTGCTGGGAGCAAGCGCGCCAACAGCAGCGATCGAAGGTTCATGCGGTGTATCACTTCAACGGAAACTGAGCGGAGAAAGCAAAGCGCATACAAAGGTAGGAACCGTGTAGATCGCTTTCAAGATACGTTGCGCGCGGCCGCCCGGCGCCGCGCAAAGTACAAGTTGCTCGCGCAGCAGAAGCCGCAACCCCTCCCTCCCGCGCTGCCTTCCCCCTGTCCTCCTTTCGCATGGAAGATTGAGTCGCGAGTTCCCCTTGTGCCCAGTCGCAAGATACGCATTTGGTGCAGCAGCTAAACGTCCTCTCCCCTCCCTCCCTACCCCCCCCCCCACCCGTCTAGAGCGCTGCACGGGCTGGGGCTTACCCGAAAGCCCGAGCCCGGCCCGGCCCGTGCGCCGGGTCGGGCCGGGTAGGTATGATGTACAGGTTCTTGTTTCAAAGCAGGTCTCTGAGGCAGAGCCTCAGAAGACCGAATCAAAGGACGAAGCCGTTTGGTTGCACAGCATACAAAAACATTTAATGCAAACAAGTATGGAAAGCAACCTTATACGTACAACCACACAAGGAAATATTCACAGCATGCTACAACTATAACTCATACCAGCATGATGACAGACTGAGAGTCAGAGCTATCTCTTTGGAGATGCTATAACAAAAACATAACCAGAGACAGGGCTATGGAGTTATGGCTACCGCGTGAGAAAGTTCGGCGCGGATGGGTGGCGGCAAGGCGGCGAGAGAGGCGGCATTCGTCTCACCAACGTTTCGGCGTCGCTGAGCGATGGGCAGGAAACCGGAGCGCAGCAGCTCTGGCTTGTAGAAGGAACGCTGGCGGCGTAGCGGCACGGGCAGTTGGAGGCGGCGTCGTGGCCAGGCAGTTCGGTGCAAACTCAGGCCCGTGGCCCGACTGTTTGCCTTCTGCCTGCGGGCTCACGAGTTCGCCGGCCTCGGGCAGCCATCCGTGGTCGGGTGGAGTGGCGACGTCCGGGAACTGGCTGGCAGGAGACCCCGGCCCGGTGAAGTCGTGGATGCTCGGGTCCGGAACCCGACGGCCTCTCTTCAGCTCCCAGTCCGGTGGTCCTCCTTCGTCCGGCGTCGCTTCCTGGAACTCTCCTCTTCCGCCACTGCCTCGTTTTAGGGGCGAAACTCCTTATAGCGGCACCCGTTCGTCCCCGTCGTAGTAGGTAGCCACGTCTAGTTTTATGAATTGCTCAATAGATGGCGTTGTGCGTCCGTATATGTATGTATACCAATATATACATATATATGTATACGTATAGTATAACCGGAAGCCGACTTCCGCTTCCGGTTCCACTTCCGGTTCCGGAAGCCAGCTTCCGGCTTCCGGAGAACGCTTCCGGCGTTTTATGAAAAAAAATTGTCGCAATTTCACCTGAAAGGTGAAGCATCAATTGCGATAGCAAATTTGTAGAGAGCTATACGGAGTAATGATGGTAGCTTTATCAGCTGTATAAACTTGGGCATGCAGCAGCACCGGCAATACGCAGAACTGTTGTCGACGCCGTTGGCGTTTTGCTCGCGTTCGCACAAAATGCGTGCGGCGTTGGTGACTGTTGCCGGAGCCTCTGATATAAATAGGCACTTGGTGCCGCAGCTACACGTCGCCTCCCTTCCCTTCCCTCGCCCTCCCCCCCCCCCTCCCCCACGGCCTCTCGCGCGTCGAAAGAAGGAGCGTTTGCTCTACATATATGGTGATTGTAAAGGAGGAAAGAGACGCCTACTTCTGCAGCCCTTAAGCGAGCGCGGCGCAGAACGCGCGTTTGTTCTCCGCCGTGCGTTCACTCCCCGTGAAAGCGCGCGTTCCTCGCGCCCTTTCACTCGCAGATACAGCGTTCGGCGGCGCGCAGCGACGATTTCATCTCCATTGACGTAATACGGAACCTCACGGCGACGGCGACGGCGACGCCGACGGCAGAAATCTGCTTTTGAGTGTCCATATAATTGCTATCGCAATAAAAAAGTTGTCGCAGTTTCACCTGAAAGGCGAAGCATCAATTGCGATAGCAAACTTGTAGAGAGCTATACGAAGTAATGATATTAGCTTTATCAGCTGTATAAACTTGGACATGCAGCAGCATGGGCAACATGCACAACTGTTGTCGACGCCATCGGCGTTTTGCCCGCGTTCGCTCAAAATGCGTGCGGCGTTGGTGACTGTTGCCGGAGCCTCTGATATAAATAGGCACTGCGTGCCGCAGCTAAACGTCGCCTCCCTTCCCTCCCCCTCCCCCACGGCCTCTCGCTCGTCGGAAGAACGCGCGTTTGCTCTACATACATGGTGATTGTGAAGGAGAACAGAGACGCCTACTTCTGCAGCCCTTAAGCGAGCACGGCGCAGAACGCGCGTTTGTTCTCCGCCGTGCGTTCACTCCCCGTGAAAGACGCGCCCCTCGCGCCCTTTCACTCGCACATACAGCGTTCGGCGCGCGGCGACGATTTTATTGCGATAGCAATTATATGGACACTCAAAAGCAGATTTCTGCCGTCGGCGTCGCCGTCGCCGTCGCCGTCGCCGTGAGGTTCCGTATGACGTCATTTGGAGATGAAATCGTCGCCGCGCGCCGAACGCTGTATGTGCGAGTGAAAGGGCGCGAGGGGCGCGTCTTTCACGGGGAGTGAACGCGCGGCGGAGAACAAACGCGCGTTCTGCGCCGTGCTCGCTTAAGGGCTGCAGAAGTAGGCGTCTCTTTTCTCCTTTACAATCACCATATATGTAGAGCAAACGCGCCTTCTTCAGACGCGCGAGAGGCCGTGGGGGAGGGGGAGGGAAGGGAGGCGACGTTTAGCTACGGCACCAAGTGCCTATTTATATCAGAGGCTCCAGCAACAGTCACCAACGCCGCACGCATTTTGAGCTAACGCGGGCAAAACGCCGATGGCGTCGACAACAGTTCTGCGTGTTGTTGCTACCAAAGCCGCTCACCTTACTTCGTATGGCATTGCTGTGTTGCTATCGCATTCATTGATTCGCCCTTAGGGCGAAACTGTGACATTTTCTTCTCCAAATGACGTCATACGGAACCTCACGGCGACGGCGACGGCGACGGCGACGCCGACGGCAGAAATCTGCTTTTGAGTGTCCATATAATTGCTATCGCAATAAAATTCTGAAAGTTGTGTCCGTAGCGCGGAATCGAACCAGGGACCCCTCGCTTCCGAACGCGCGGCGCTAATCACTACGCCACGAAGCGCACGTAGACACACGCACCACGATGGCAATAAATAACCAACATTAACGAAAGGCCGCGTTTCTAGCGCGTTTCTAACGCGTTTGTGCTAGCGCGTTACGGCCCGTGTAAGAAGCTGGTGTAAGACGCTGTGGCGTCTCCGCCTTACCTTCAACGCGTTTCGAACGCGCTGCCCAAGGCGGTGGCAAGTCAAGTTCAAGTCGAGGAGCGTTTATGAATACGGGGGGTATACTCTTTCTATAACTCCTTCTATAGCTCCTTCTATAACTAGCGATGAAGTTAGAAGGGCCTTGAAAGACATGACCAGGGGAAAAGCGCCTGGAGAAGATTAATCAAAGATGGAGGAGATATCATGCTTGAAAAGCTTGCGACCCTTTATACGCAATGCCTCACAACTTCAAGTGTACCAGAGAGCTGGAAGAACGCCAACATTATACTTATCCATAAGAAGGGAGACGTTAAAAGAATTGAAGAATTACAGACCCATTAGCTTGCTTTCAGTATTGTATAAAATATTCACCAAGATAATTTCCAATAGAATCAGGACAACACTTGACTTCAGTCAACCAAGAGAACAGGCTGCCTTCAGGAAGAGATATTCTACGATGGACCATATCCATGCCATCAATCAGGTAATGGAGAAATCTGCGGAGTACAATCAACCTCTCTATATGGCTTTCATAGATTATGAAAAGGCATTCGATTCAGTAGAGATATCAGCAGTCATAGAGGCATTGCGTAATCAAGGAGTGGAGGAGGCATACGTGAATATCTTGGCAAATATCTACAAGGATTCCACAGCTACCTTGGTTCTCCACAAGAAAAGTAGAAAGATACCTATCAAGAAAGGGGTCAGGCAAGGAGACACAATCTCCCCAGTGCTATTCACTGCATGCTTAGAAGAAGTATTCAAGCTCTTAGACTGGGAAGGATTAGGAGTGAGGATCGATGGCGAATATCTCAGCAACCTTCGGTTTGCAGATGACATTGTCCTATTGAGCAACAATGGAGAGGAATTACAACAAATGATTGAGGACCTTCATCGAGAAAGTGCAAGAATTGGGTTGAAGATGAATATGCAGAAGACAAAGATAATGTTCAATAGCCTGGCAAGGGAACAAGAATTCAGGATCGCCAGTCAGCCTCTAGAGTCTGTAAAGGAATATGTTTATCTAGGTCAATTACTCACAGGGGACCCTGATTATGAGAAATAAATTTACAGAAGAATAAAATTGGGTTGGAGTGCACACGGCAGGCATTGCCAAATCCTGACTGGGAGCTTACCACTGTCGTTGAAAAGAAAAGTGTACAATCATTGGATTCTACCGGTGCTAACATACGGGGCAGAAACTTGGAGGTTAACAAAGAAGCTCGAGAACAAGTTAAGGACCGCACAAAGAGCAATGGAACGAAAAATCTTAGGAGTAACGTTAAGAGACAGGAAGAGAGCGGTGTGGATCAGAGAACAAACGGGGGTAGACGATATTCTAGTTGACATTAAGCGGAAGAAATGGAGCTGGGCAGGCCATGTAATGCGTAGGATGGATAACCGGTGGACCATTAGGGTTACAGAATGGATACCAAGAGAAGGGAAGCGCAGTCGAGGACGGCAGAAAGTCAAGTGGGATGATGAGGTTAGGAAATTCGCAGGCGCAAGTTGGAATACGCAAGCGCAAGACAGGGGTAATTGGAGATCGCAGGGAGAGGCCTTCGTCCTGCAGTGGACATAAATATAGGCTGATGATGATGATGATGATGACTCTCTCAGCAGTCATGTGATGGCGTCGGCAAACGCGGTGCACGTTCCGGCATGTGTAAATGGCTGCGTAAGACGCTGTGGCCGCTCCCCCTTACTAGAGAGTACTGCACGTTTCTAACGCGTTTGTGCTAGCGTCCCCTTAAGCGGGAGATCCGATGATTCCCTCCGGAGCTTCGCCCACTCATCATCATTCACCCCGTGGATATGCTGTGATTTTTTTTCTTCCTTCCGGTCCGTGTGTTACTTTTGGATTGTTTATCTTCGGGCTCCGTGGGCATCGGTAATTGGCCCCCGTGAGCGCCGTGGTCCTTTCTAATTTGGTGGCGCTTCGTTTGTTTGCTTTTCTTTGTGCCGTGGCGCCTCGTGCTTGAAGCTCTTTGTCGTCGTTGTCATCTTGCGCTCACCTTGTTAACGTTCACACGCGCACAATTCACTAAACCACACACCACAGTAGGGCAGTTTGTCATGGGCTTGGGCCGGCCTCGGGCACGGCATGTGCTTTTTGACCCGGGCTCGGGCCGGGCTCGGGTATTTTGACGCAGGCCCGGGCCGGGCTCGGACTTTCTAGTGGTGAGCATGTAACGTGCAGCGAGTTATCCTCGCGCGTCTCGACTTTGAAAAACCTGTTGTCCCGGCGCAGCTGGAAGCTAGCAGTGCTACTCCTGTGTACTTCCCTTTTCCTCTTCCGTCGTATTTTGCGCTGTTTGAACAGAATCTATAAGTGCAAAAAGACTGAAGTCACCTCTACCCAAAGGATTCCATTGTATTCCTTACCTAAATCAATGTAATTTATGCTTTCAGAGTGGTGTAAGCGCGTTGCTAATTCTTCAAAGGCGAATTGGTAAAACGATGACTGGTAAGATAATTCGTCACGCGGCTGAAATATGGCACTGCGTCTATCCATGATTGCACGCATGTTCTCGCCTAGCAGCAGCGCATTACGCTGCATAGAACGAGAAGCTTTCCTGCTCCATTTACTCCATCCATGTGCTGCGCTCACGACCTGTCGTGGTTGCGCTTCGGCTAGTATGTACTAGAATACCGTTGAGTCGGACGAGCGGCTGGGGCGGCGCATGCTTTGCAATGAGGCGCCCGACGTGGAAAAATACTGTGGCGGCGCTGCGATAGAAGTGCATTAGGCCGCATCAAGGTCGCGCTGTGAAAAACTGCTGGCGATACTGCTCGGCAGGGTCATTCGTACTATATTTTGCGCGCTGGTATTTGCGTTCAGACCACTCAACTGGCGTTCATAATTGCATATGATATGTTTTTAGGCTTTAAGAAGAAACTCCTTTCATTCTCTTTAATTTTTTAATGCCGCTCGGTGATCTTTTTTGGTCTCGGGCCGGGTTCGGGCCGGTTTCGAGCCGGGCCGGGCCGGGCTCGGGCCTAAGGTAAAGGGTTGGCGCGCCGGCCCACCACTTACACTAACTAAATTTTCACTTCCAGTACTGCTCGCTCTTGCATAGCTGCAGGTCCGCACTTCAACACAGAAGCAGTCCACGGCAAGGCAGCCCGCTAAGTGCGCCATCTATGAACACCTGCGCATTTGTTGCCTGAGTGCTGGACCTGCAGGTTGTGTCTACCATCCACATCGCCATGCAGGAAAGGGTAACCTCGACAACGCTACGAAATATGGCGTTGCTCCAGTCGAACCCTGAAGCGAAAATTCCGCTTGACCAAGCAAGCTCCATGGGGTTGAGAGAGAGGGGAGGGTGTATTGGCGACCACATGTATGGGGGGGGGGGGGGGGGGGGGGCTTATGTTGCCAGTTGAGGTGCTGCACAAATGCAGTTGTCGCGACCAGAGATGGTACGTGTTAAACATATGTCGAATAAAAGAAAATCCCACCACTTTCTTTTTTAAACCTCTGGGACCATCTGGAGATTTACTTTAGAATATATGAAAGCTAAGTTATAGGCCCCCGGAAGTCGTTCCGAGTGCGTCGAGCACGCGCTTCTTTGGGAACTAAAAAGTGTGCCGTGCCGTTTTTTAACAACCTGCCCTGCGCGTAGGATCAGATTACAAGCGCTTACACTCTCGCGGATGGTGTCGGATAGCCAAGAATTTCACAACACAGTGAATGTTTCCATGTGCGAAGAAGACTTCATTATTGATCTGCGATGGTTCAAAGCTATCTGTATACGATAGCGCCAAATCGAATGGTAATTGTGCCTTAAATTTTCTCCAATGTGACACAATATTTACAAGAGCTGCCAATTCCAGCATGTGTCAGTTTCATTTCACTGCTTCAAAATACAACTTGATTTAATAAAATAACTCTATCTGTTCTTCTTGAAAACACTACGGGACAAGAAAAATGCTCTTTAATTCAGTAGTTCCCTATTGTTAGAGCCTAAGAAAACAAAGTACAGCGCTGACCAACTTCTCTTTCCTCTCCTGAGTACCATCGCCGTATAGAAGTTGAATCTAGAAAGATCGGTAATTAATTATGCTACACAACTCGCGAGCAATGACGTTATAGCGGCCCTATCCGCAAATGTTCAACTTCTCAGTGAATGCAAATGAGTACTAAAACTGGTTACTTGAGAGCTAATGTTCTAGGAAAACGATAAAGAATTGAAAGCCCGCCCCACTCAAACGCGCAGAGCAGAACAAAGCAGTCTTTTGGGACAAATCGTAACAGCGTTGTAACAGCGTTTTTAGCGAACATTTAACTCTGTCTGATTGGCAAATGCTGCCACGAATATACACACGTCCTCCTTAAGCACGGCATGTCATCTGCAATTCTACACGCGCACGCGCCGGAAAGATTGGCTGCACTGAATAGTAATTCGCGCCTCACAAAAATGGTGCAGGCCGAGCTTGTTCTCGTTGCAGCGGAATCCATATTATTACCATACCGATCGCGTTGCCGCCGGATTTCGCGACGACAACGGAGATAGCGAAATATCGGTATGGCGCATCTCTTGACGAAACAAGTTTCCGGGTGGAGTTTATAATACGAATCATCACGAGGAGGCACGTCGAAATGCGTGCGCGCTGCCAAAGTGCGCAGCCACTGCTGGACATCTCCCACATGTCCTCTCCACCCTTCATCGTGACTCTGTCCTCTGGCCCTTCTTCTTCGGTAGACACTGGTGAGGCGACATGATAGCCCTGCCACCTGGAAGAAAAAAGCGAACCCTTTCCAGGCGATTTGGTGGAGGCCATTCGGTCGAGAGCATAAAAAGAAAATCTAAAGAAAATGTCCTGCTTGCTCTGGGATTCAGCAGGATGTTCACGAAGCAGGGTATAAAAACGTGCACGGGTTCAGACGAAACGCCAAACATCCTTGTGTCACGCAACGCGGAAGCAGAAAGACCTTCGGACTTTGGTCGCCAGCGGTCCTAAACAGACCACCCCGCCATATCTTCTTGTCACCATGATCAGCAAGGTGCGCCGCCCAACATATGGACTATGCCGTTAAATAATGTGTGGTGTGTGTGCCGTAGCAGAAAAGTGTCATACTAGAAGAGACCAACGGAGCCATACACCTCATATTTGTAACGTCGCGTGTGTGCCGTTTCAGGTGATTCTCTGCGGCCTGCTGGCCTATGCAGCCGGTCAAGCCCTTCAAGGAGAGCTTGTGAGTATATAAGTAGCTGGCCTGAAGTCTCAGTTTAATGCACAGTGACATTGTTGCAAGGAGCTCAACAACCTTTTTGTTCTTTCTTTCTTTTAGTATATGCTCAAGATTGTACGGTATAAAAGAGGGGGCGGGTAAGAATACAATGAAATGCATGCGCAAAAGTGTAACAGGGAAAAAAATACGTCATGCTCATCTTCGACTGACGATATCTGCTTTAGCGGTACTAAATTTGGCGTTTTGCTTTACAGCGACAGCTCCAAGCAGATAAGTAATAGTAATGAAATATTGATAAGAAGCTTTTGTGTGACTTTGCAAAATTTCAACCATATGATGATGGTCGATCCGCGATGAGATGTAGTTGTATGTTAGGGACGTAATTAGGCTACCATGCTAATACTACTTTCGATAATATATCTTAAGATGGAAGCCCCTACACTGAGAGGAAAGACGTATAAGTTGCAAATATATTTTCATTGATGTAAGACTAGGCGTGCAATTGTAATCGAGTATGAACCCATTGAATTTATGCAGGTTAAACTTCTGTGTCCCTACAGATGTTGTAAAGTTCTCCGTATGGATGTTTGCCATCAATATTTTGCTTCGAGATTGTTTTTACTGGAGGGAATTGCTCTTGCCGCATCAAAACATTCCGCTATCGCATATTGTAATAATCTCAGCGTTTAGTGGGTATCATGGCACACATACCAAAGCGCTCGAGCTTACCTGCTTCTTCGGGTTTCACTTGACCCTCACCCAAAAATCATGGGAAAACAGCTGACAAATCACGTTTGGTTAAAGTAAGCAAGAAAGCGCAGATGTTCGCGTTCTTACCATTGCGTTTTCACGCCTTGTTTTTTTTTCTCTCTCTCTCCCCTTTTTCCTCCCGTCACATCCTCGTCATAGCCGGCTTCACCATACAGCTTCAATCACGACACCACGGACGAGTTCGGCACACGCATTACCCACGAAGAGACTGGGGACGAGAACAACCACAAGGTCGGCTCCTACAGCTACACCGATCCAAATGGCATCACCCGTACAGTGCGCTACGTGGCTGACGCCGGTGGATTCCGCGCCACCGTCGAGACCAACGAGCCGGGCACCAAGACTTCGAACCCGGCCGACGCCCCGTTCCTGTCCAACGCTGTCGAGCCGCCTCCAGCCCCGCCAGCACCCAAGCCCGCCGCCGTGGTCGTCAGGCCCGCTCCCAGACCCGTGGTCGTCCACTCCACCCCTGTTTTCCACGCCGCTCCGGTTGTTCATGCCCATCCGGTTGTCCACGCTCTTCATGCCACACCGGTTACGCTGCACGCTGCGCCAGTCGCCCTGCACGCGGCGCCTATCACCATTGCTACGGCTCACCACGCACACCCGGTAACCGTGGCCGGTCACCCGATCGCCATCGCCCACGCGCCGCTGACGTACACCCTGGGCCGTGCCAAGAGCTAAGTGTCGTCCGCCGGTCCCGCGTGTCTCCTGCTTCCCGCCTACGGGTGTTACGTGGTCACGCTAAGTCCGCTACTGGTTGCGCCAGCCGTCTGTGACGTGAAGATGGGACGGCGAGGATTTTGGCTGTGCTTTCTGATTGTTATTTCTGGCCTAACGTTGTTGTCTTCTCGGTCCGAGTCACAGTCGATGTGTACGAAATGAATGTGATCAAGTCACAGTTTAACCTCATTGTACCTACTTGTACTAGTTCCTGTAAAATCTTTTTTTTTCTAGTGCGAATAAGTTTTACCATACTAATGTTACGGGCTGTTAAGATATTGTGGGTCACAGTGACGCTAAGCACGCACTCTTTCGAAGCCAGGATATAAGGTATAATGCTTGATGAGCAGCCATATCAGCCGCAGTGTTATGCAGTAACGAATAAATTTAAGAAGAACTTCTTCTTGGGAATAAATATAACTTACACGCATACAGATAAAAAAAGCATGCACTCCAACGCTTTCTTTCGATTTTTTATGTTAGTTCGTGCCTGCCTGCTTCTGCGCAAGGTCGTTTAAAACAGTTGTGCGTGGTGCGAGTCGGGGTACTGCCTTTATGCCTGCTACAATGTATTGACACGGCTTAGATAAAAACCTAAATTAGGATACGCTTATTGTGACACAATAAATAAGGCTTGCTAAGTTGCAGATTTCTTGAACTATTTTCCTATGCCTTTTTTTAATATTATTAGTCTGTGTACGGGTTTCGTTTGTGTAAGCTGTAGATAGCTGTATTATCTGTCCTGCGCAGTTTCTTTCATGTTTGAGACCATTGCATACTTACGAACGCTTTATTCTGATTGAAGCGCCCGTCTCATTGTATCGAGTGTTCAAATTTTTAGCTTGTATTAAAAATTGATTTTTGAGTATGGCTCTGTGTGATATCTCACTTATCAATCAACGTCAAGTTTATTTTTTGGTGTAGGCTTATTTTTATTTGTTTACTCGTGTTGTTCTCTGAAATTCAGCTCAACTGATCCATCTACGTCTAAAATTGGGCTCTTCTTTTACTGTTACGAGCCTAGCTGTAGAGCCAAATTTAACCCTTATCGAATTCCTGCCTCTCAAATATGAACTTGAGCTTCCGCACAGATTCGACGAACTGATCAAAGGAAATTATCTCGAGAACCATACAATATAACGAAGCTCGTTACTTCGTTATATATATATATATATATATATATATATATATATATATATATATATATATATACAGGGTGTCCCAACTATCCTTCGCCAAGATTTTCAAATATGCAAATGCACGAAGCTGGACAGAACCAAGGTAATGTTGTTTACCGTCGCTTGAAAATACTCGTATTATTTCTTGCATTCCACCTGGTTACATAATTAATCTTAATTATTTATGAAATAATTAATCAATTTCTCAAGTATTGTAGTTAGACGAAAACTGTCAATGATAAAATCGCAGTAGCAACATAAAAAAAACTCCAGATACAGCTTTCTGTTGCTCAATACGTGCTACATAAAAGTATTTTTCTGAGTTCGAAAGAAGCTCGCGAATACGCTCAAGGGGCCTCGAGTGGACAGTGGCGTGGCAATATCGCGTGTACTCGTGGGCTTCTTTTACGCTAGGAAAAACACTTTTATGTAGCACGTATTTAGCAACACAAAGCTATTACGGCAGAGTTCATGCTCAGAACGGGCCTAGAGCCTCTCTAGGTTGTGTCAGACCTTGGTATCATTTCCCATGCGGCTGCCGCATTTCAATTGGGACAAAATGCAAGAATGACCTTGCCCCGTGTATTGGAAGTACGTTAAAGATCCCCTGGTGGTCAAAATTAATCCGGAGTCCCCCACTGCGGCATGCCTCATAATCAAATCGTGGTTTGGGCACGTAAAACCCCACAATCTAATCCAATACACTGTATACACGGTATGTGACGGCTAATAGTCTTCTTCTTTGTACTTAACGAAAGAAACCTGATAACCTTTATGAGTTGAAACTTTATAGACGAGCTTTAGGACATAAAATTGCATTTGTCTATGATCGCCTCTCGGTAGTTCATCTAGACATGGACGTTTATTGTTATTTACGTGTGTATAATAGCCCCGAAAGGAAGTAAATAAAAGGAAAAACGACACTATTGTGTCATTAGGATTGATTAGGAATAAAATGTTTATTTGCGCAATAGCAATGCCATTCCTGTGCCAAGAAAACTCGGTCGTCCCAAATAGTGAGCTTTTTGGAAACGCAGTACGTATTTCTTATGGCATAAAATTCAGAATTTCTTTCGTAAGATTTCATTCATGATTGACCAAACGAAGGGCTTTTTATTTACAAATAAAACGTCCGAGTATCATAGACAGGTAACCTCTGTTCTCTTAATTTATTTCACCCTGCATATTACTTATAGCAACAAGCATAGATTCAGACGACTCAGAATTATATTTCCAAGTTTCAATTTATCCAGGCGCAGGACTCAACCCAACTTTATTGTTGTTGGAAATAGAAACATCTGCTGAAGAGGCAGGCCGAGTTTCTGACGTTTTGGAGCGGAAGAACTCGTCGAAAACGGTACCAGTCAGCACCATTCTTGGATAACAAGAAAGGCGACTTAAGGCATAATAGGTTATTCATATCAGCTCAATGCTCCCTTTCACTCTACAGTAGCTATTTACAAGGCAGATGGGAGTGATTGCACCGTGCAGTGGCCTGCACAAACCTCGCAGAGAAGACGATATAAGCTTCTTATAAATTCGTTCTTACCAGTAAGGCTTTTCACAGTTTACTGCCGCTGCCGAGTTCTAGAACTGGCCTACAGTTCCTCGGAAACCACTGACCGCTCAGGGTGAATGCGCACCACTTGCTAGCTATTTTGTGGCTACTGATAACTGCATAAGACCTAGGAGCCAATAAAGTTAAACACTAACTCCTTTTAGACCCATAAATTATCTTAAAACTGTGTAGCATTCGCTAATTTCGCATTGAGATTTTCATTATAAATGAAAGTCAGGTTCATGTTCTCCAATTTTCCGCCGAAACCCCAGCGATTGTACATCAGTGCGACGCCTCGAGTTTCGAACTATCTTTTCGTATTTTTTGGGAAGGACGGCTCAGTAAAAGTTGTTGAAACTAGCTAAAGGCAATTATTGACTCTTTTAGAACGTAGTGTAATGCATCATTGTTGATAAAATATAAAGTAGGCCCGAGCGAATGCTGTCAAACTTTAAGACGTCCCGTCGAACTGGTGCGGGAACTTTGAGGCGGCATTGCCATAGCACCCGTCTTTCATTCTTGCCTCTTTTCTCGTTTACCAAGCCTCTTCACACAACGTGAGTGGCATCATCGCTATTGTAGAAAGGTAATTCATTAAAACAGAAGAAATCACTTTTTTTTTCTCTTTAGTGTCCCTTTAAGGCACCATCGTCACTTCTTCATGGCCATCATGCCGCACAGATTGCCGTCGATGCTGTGCGGTCGTTGTCGACGATGATTACGTTACTCGACACTGTGTGGATGTGGTTATTGCAAGATGTGTAACGCGAAGCGAAGGAGAGATTGAGAAAAAATTGAATGGTAGGGAGGTTAAGCTGAAAACGCCTGGTTTGCTACTCTGCACGGGGGAAAAGGAAATGGGAGCTAAAAAGATAGGAATAGAGAAAGGCGTTTGCCGAAGGGGGAATCAGCGCACAAAGTTAAAGCAGCACACGTTGCTATCACAATCCATCTCGCAAGCTCGTTGACCGCTAAAAGCGATCCAGCAATCTGGCTGCCTTCTGCGCGCATGTCTGTTATGACCACTTTCCTAGTATATTTTGCTATGGCAGTGATTGGGTGTCCAGTGTTTTTAACGTGGCAAATGGCACCTGCATCTCAGTGTTAGAAAGTTGGCAAATGCGCAGGATATGCGAAATATTGCTTCACTGCGGCAACTGAAATCATTGTCGCAACAGAGAGTACATATACATTGCTGCAAAATATACATTAAAAATGCGAAAATGCGATGGAATATACAAATGCGAAGATACAGCTTGGTGGTATTGCGGGTGGTACAAATACAGAAAAGTACTTTGAGATTGTCTGTGGTTTTCGAACCGTCGGTGTAACTGTTCTAATACGTGGTCCATCAATAGAATGAACCCAGTATTATGGAATATTCCTCAGCATTTTTGATGCAACGCTCCTACGATCCTGCTGTCGGACACCGGTTCGTCGGCTGGTGATATCCACATCATTTTTTTGGCCGTTCCTGTACTTGTGCAAAGATTTTGGAGTATGAAGCAGTCGCATTCTTGCGGTCATTTTCGATCGCCTGCTGTACCACAGTTATGTGTCAATGGCAGGCGCTCATGTCGATTTTCCTGGTCTGCAGGTTCTTTGACAGACGCAGATTCACCGCTAACACATGCTCCGCCACATGCAGGCTTAAAAGGAATGGCGGTGACAAAAGTGCCAATGCTAGACTATTTGTTGGAACTGGACTTTCGCCACTGCCATTTAATTTTATCCCCTCTAGAGCCGCGACCACTGGTTCAAACAGATTGACAAATGAAAGAACTGCCTCATGTTTTACCACCCAGCGCGTTTCACATAATCCCAAAAGTCACTGCCCTTGCGGACTCAGAACACATCAAACTTATCATTTCTCGTAAAACGTGTGAGCGGTTCGGAGATTTGCGGTAAATGTGCGCTGTTGGCTTCAGCACTCCAAAACAGTTTGGGATATCTGTGATGGAACACGGTGCACAGAGAACTAGGTTGAGGGAGTGGCTGGCGCAATTTGTGTATAGTGCGGCTGGATATTTCTCGCGAAGGGCCGCTGCACACCATAAGTTTTACCAGCCATCGAGCTGCAGCACCATCATAACCTTGGCCACCAAGATGATGCATGTTAATTCCAAGGTCTAGCAGAAATTTTTAATGGTGTCGGCGAGGGCCTTGCCACTTTGGTCCTGAATTGGCACAAAATATAAAAAACACTTCTTCGGTGTCGTTGGCATCCTTATTTAGCTGCCTTGCACAAACAGTAAGCTGTTCGATTCCAGCAATATCCTTCGCTTCGTCAGCAAGTACGGAGAACCAGCCTGCAGCGTTTCCTTTTTGCAACTAGGCGTTCTTTGATAATTTCACCAGAAATTTCTATAATTTGGCTTCGTAAATCTGGGCTTAAATAGGAGGCATTACTGGGACTTTTCAAATGGTTCTTCAGATCTGTATCTCCACAATCAGCTCGCATGCGAAGAAGCGCTCTGAAAAAAACGGTATTTGTAGCGGGGGCTTTGCTTAAGTCCATAAGACCACAGTCCCTGTGGCCACGGAGAGCCAGATCTTGACGCCCGAGAAAAAGATGTTTCAATAATAGGCCGCTAACTTTCTTCTGTTTTCTCTCATTTTACTTTGCCTGCCCTGGTCCAGCGGATCGATCACATTGGGCGCGCTTCCTGAAAACGTTTGAAGAAAATTATCAGCTGCCAGCTGATCACGGTGATGTTGAGTATTTTCGTCTGAGTGGAAGATTTCGGGCGTGCGCTTCCATTTCTGAAACGGCTTGGACATGAACGCTAAAGGGCGCACATGTTTATAAGAAAATGAAACCCATAAAGTTCTGCTATTGAAATCTAAAACACGCCTTTGGACATGTCAGTGGGCTTTCGGGTGAAAGTTTATAACTCTACCCCCAAAGTTCCCGAATTGAAATCCATCATGCGCTCCGTAGATTCTGCGGCCGCCACGAGATGCCGCGACGCGCCCACGCACCATCGAAAAGCCCTTGAAGCTTCGTTCTCAGATGGGGGCTCCTTGCGTTATGTGACGGCCAGATGCATGGGCTGGCACAAAATCAGCCGGATTCGCATGTTTGCGACGAAATGTCTTTTAGAGCGTGAAAAAGACAGTGTAGAGGAAACCCAGAATGATTTCCGGTGCGGGTGGTTGTTTTGGTCGGCGGTGCACGACAGCACGCTAAAATTTCGGGACGGGCTCCCCCCCCCCCCCCCCCCCCCCCTTGCCACGTCCCTGATGTGCACACACCGCCTGCTGCTTCGCTTGCGATGACACGAACTAAGAAACTGCTGCGCTAAGCGGCGCAGAAAGGCAATGACGTCGATGGCCGAATCTATATTTGCTCTGGTAAGGGACACGCCAGCGTGAAGCAGAATGCCTTCGCGTGTTCGAGGCACACGCTGCAAACTCTTCCATTTGCATTTCCGAAGCTGAGCGCGTCGCAACTCAACTGGCTGCCCAAGACACTACGGAGTTGGCGCGGCAGCAGCAGCGAGCGAATTGACCCTCATGCTGCGTCTCACTTCAACGCGAACTAAACAACGTCGTGAGCACAGTTCATACGAAGCTACCAGCCCTCGGCGCTCTTTGTACACATTGCAATTGGTTTGCAGATGAGGCCCGCGCCACCACGCACTTTGTCCACATCGCAGATCACTTTCAATATATGGCCACCCACGCGGAGTACGCAGCAGCCGCCGGTAGTAGCAGGCTAAGTCTCAGTTTGACCTTGGCTGAGCTTGAAGGTCAGATTTACGGAACCAGGCGGTCTTCTCGGTTTGTACCCGGAGTAGTAGAGTTATCGCTCTAAAAGCAAGCGCTCGAACTTGGAAACAGTAGGAATGAACGTATGTGCACAACAATCGGAGAAGCTCCGATTGTATACCATCCAAACTAATGCCGAGAAACAGCCAAATATGCAGTAGGATATGATTCCTCGCACACCAGTTTCACTCATTTGAAAGGCGAAGTCCACCTGTTTACTACATATAGCAATGAGTATGACAGATTTAGCGAAGTGCATCAAGAAAAGCATGCTTGTGCGCCTGATCTCTACGTTTGTCTCTTAAAGAAACACAAAGACTGAAGCTGCCGCATTTTCACGGCTCATAAAAATCTCGCATAATAGCACACAAAGCACCGATGTAAAAGACGCGTACCCGCCGTTTTTGCTGAGTGGCTATGGTGTTGGGCTGCTACGCGCCTGGTCGCGGGATCATTCCCGACCACGGCAGCCGCATTTCGATGGAGTGAAAACACCCGTGTTCTTAAATTTCATCATTAAAATCACCATCATCATCATCATCATCAGCCTGTTTTTATGTCCATTGCAGGACGAAGGCATCTCCCTGCGATCTCCAATTACCCCTGTCTTGCGCTAGCTGATTACAACTTGCACCTGCGAATTTCGTAACTTCATCACTCCACCTAGTTTTCTGCCGTCCTCGACTGCGCTTCCCTTCTCTTGGTATCCATTCTGTAACTCTAATTGTCCATCGGTTATCCATCCTACGCATTACAGGGCCTGCCCAGCTCCACTTTATCCACTTAATGCCTACTAGAATATCGGCTATCCCCGTTTGTTCTCTGATCCACACCGCTCTCTTACTGTCTCTTAAAGTCAGACCTCACATTTTTCGTTCCGTCGCTCTTTGTGCGGTTCTTAACATGTTCTCGAGCTACTTTGTTAACCTCCAGGTTTCTGCCCCCGTATGTTAGCACCGGTAGAATGGAATGATTGCACACTTTTCTTTTCAACGACAGTGGTAATCTCTCAGTCAGGATTTGGTAATGCCTGCCGTATGCACTCCAGCCCAATTTTAATCTTTTATGAATTTATTTCTCATGATCAGGGTCTCCTGTGAGTAATTGACCTAGATAAACGTACTCCTTTACAGACTCTAGAGACTGACTGGCGATCCTGAATACTTGTTCCCTTGCCAGGCTATTGAACATTATCTTTGTCCTCTGCATATTAATCTTCAACCCCACTCTTACACTTTCTCGGTTAACGTCCTCAATCATTTGCTGTAATTCGTCCCCATTGTTGCTGAATACGACAAGTCATCTGCAAACCGAAGGTTACTGAGATATTCGTCGTTGATTCTCACACCTAAGCCTTCCCAGTCTAACAGCTTGAATACTTCTTCTAAGCATGCATTGAATAGCATTAGAGAGATTGTGTCTGCTTGCCTGACCCCTTCTTG
>NC_051155.1:156216325-156251991 GCF_013339745.2 Dermacentor silvarum | reverse complement strand
TGTCGATAGAGACCTTTTGTCTTTTTTAGAATTTTACCTTCTGAGTACTTTTATGAAATTTGACGACCAGATGTATCTGCAGGGCCTTTGCATTGATTCCTGCATCGCGCCTGTGTTGTGCCACATCTTTTTATCTTCCGTTGATTGCTCTTTACACGATCGTTTTATTCATGCTAACAATGACACTGTCCTTAAAGTTTTTCGTTATATGCGACTTCTTGATTCTTTTTGACAAGAAGTGCTTTATCTCGTATGAGCAGGCGCAAAGTATTTTCTCGGTTATTTTAATAATAACCGCGGCGAATGGCTGACTTTCACATATGAGCTTCCAGAAGAAGGAAGGGTGCAGTTTTTAGATTTACGCCTGAATTTCAACGAAAGCCACGTGTGCTGGGCGTATTCCCCGCGTGCACAGAAAGAGCTCCTCCCATACAAATCAGCTCACTCTCAGATAATTAAGAGAGGCAGTGCACATACCCGTTGGGAATCTGCGCTTCGGAAGTCGTGCATTCACAATGTGCAAGCTAGTTTTAACGCGACAGCGTTAAGGGCCCGTGTCGCAGAAAATTTGGGCGTGGGGGACGGTGTCGGCGTCTGGCGAAAATAATCATGCCGAACCACATCATCCCGACCTACCCCGACCGGGCGGGCCCTTCGCGTGGCGCAAAGCGTTAGAGAACAAAAGTTGAATTTTTCAAAGTAAAATCTGTCAGAAAAATTGTAAAGTACGACTTAACCACAACCTACAGACGTGTTTAGCGTCGGGTTTGTAATTTGGAATATAAGAGATAAAAGCCTGATAAGCAGCTAGCCAGAGATCTTTGAATGCTATCGCGTTCCACTCTTAAAGGCGAACCTTAAGCGTCCTCCAAATTTTTGATCTACAATTGGGAAGGCCTTTTCAGCCATCTTCCCTGGGTCGGCCGTCAAGACGAATCAAGACGACGACGACAGTTTTGTTTGTATTCCGGCTAAGATACGGTTACAACATGGGTCCATCCCGAGGGTGGAACAATGTCGCACAGCGTCTTCGTTGCGTTATCTGCTACGAGTAAAAGACCGGGGAATGTGGTCCGACACCAAAAGTGGTGCATTCGGTCACAGCAGCGTCTCAAAGCATTAGCTGTCACGAGGCAAGAAATGGGAGGAACTGTCACGTTCTTGCTCGTGCCGCCCGGAAAAGACAGTGGTAGCCTGTGGACGAGTGAACTAGTGCACGTGCTCGTGCTATATATGACGTAACGCACGCGCCAGTCGTCTTGGAGCGGGTAGATGACGCTAGCACGAGAGAATCATGCGTGCCATCGTGGCCTAACGGTTAAAGCTGCTGGAAGTCAGGTTCGATCCCACAGTTGGGCACTTAAATTTTCTTTTCATTGAAAAGGCTCGAAACTAGGTGAGACAGGCCTCACCTACCTACTATAATACCTACCTGCTTGCCACAAAGTGCCTTGGATGAGCTAAATAATGATTTGCGTTAATGATAGTCAAAGACAGCGTGCTAGGTTATTTGGAAGTTCCATTGAGCGGGATTTTATGTAAACCACCCGGAGTACGAAGCGAGGGCAATCGCGTTTGTGATATACAGGGATATAGCCGTGCATATACCGAATTTTGTCGCGCATTACCTGCACCAAAAATTCTCAATATTTAAATATATAAACTGAGAGTGCAAGCTACTGGGAAATTCGCCTGTAGATGTGGCTTCTTGGAAACAACTATCACATTGAGGTGAAGCCCCACCGGCCTAGAGAAATACGTACGAATGCGCTAGCATTGCCGTGAAGTCGCACTGCGATCAGCAGACTGCCACTGAGCAGGTCTCTGTCTGTCCGGTTCCCTCGCGTAAACATAACTTTCAATGACAGGCCATCTGAGCTTGACCAGAGGTAAAATTAGTTCACGAAAGCATTTAGTACTAAGAATCTTCGCAGGGGGGAGAGAAGCGTTGCTGAGGCGACCTATTGTGGATAGCAAGTGTACCCACGCAGGTATAACAGAGAATATTAAAGCCCGTAGATATTTAACGAAGTTGTATTGAACCTTGATAGAGAGGGGGTCGGAACTGCGGTAACCGGCTAAGAACCTTCTCAGTGTTTCACAGTAGTCATGTGAACTTTTGTAGATTGTGATGATCTCTGTGAGGACTTCAGCATCAGCTAAAGATTGTGTCCGGAAATCATTGCGATCCATCGGGGATCGCTCTTAACAGTTGGCGTTGTTCTGCTAACTTTCCCTCTCTCTTTGTAGTCACACTTCGCCAGATAGAGGGGGGAGGGGGGCTTCTTATTGAAAGGCAGATATTTGTGCTGCTCTGTATAGAGAGGGGGAGGGAGAGTAAAAGATTCCAGAGGAGAGTGAAAAAAAATCGTCGGGGAAAAAAAGATGCGAGTATACCTGATAATGACATTTACAGGTGAGAAACATTACGATCTTTCCTCAAGCGCGATAGAGAGCCACCGTAAAAGGTTTCGAGAACAACTGCAATTGGTGCTTGTGAACATGCTTTAAAACATTTCGAGTAAAAATTATCCAGCATATTAGTACTTCAAATTTGCGTAACCGATGTTAACTGGTTAGTTTCTCATAAGCATACCAAAAGATAATCCGAGTTGCTCGAGATGGATGCCAAAATATGCTGCTGGTCTCGTACACGCCTGTCAACGGCTAGTTGTTTGAAAGTCTGGTCCAAGTTTCATCAAACATCCAACATAATGTGCATTTTTCGAACCAATGTGATTCGCTGTTTTCTATGGTGCCTTCATATACAGTGCACGTCAGATTTCCTTGAATCATATCGTAAGGAGGCTTGCAGAAAGCAGGTTTATTCGGTTGATAACGCCGGGTTTATTTTATTCAATTATACGGACACTCCAGGCGCATTCTTGCCATCGCCGTGATGTTCCGTATAAAGTTCAAGGGCGATAACACCGTCGGCGCGTGCCGTATTCTGTATGCAAGGAGCCGACGATCGCGGCCCAGTCTCGCGCGCGCAAGGAAGTGCGTTGTCTTCCGTTGCGCGCAGGCACCGGTGGGAGGGGAGGGAGGGGGTCGGCGTTGTACTCCGGCAGCAACTGCGTATTTTGCGGCCGCGCGCGCTCAACCTTAAAAGCGATCTGCGTTGGGGGCAGAGTCTCGGTGTGCCGACGGCTAGTACCTTGTGCGTGCTGCGTTCTCGCCGCTCAGTTTGCGTTGAACCGATAGACAGCACGAGGGTGACTTCGCTCGCTGCTGCAGCGCGCTTCCTCACGCCAGCGTTTTGACAGCGAGTGTCCGCGGTCATCGAGTGTGATGTGCTCATGTCTGCCTCTTCACGCTGACACCATGCCTTGTTAATTTAGTTAGTAATTAAGCGAATGTTTGCAAATTTATACGGCCGATAAAACTACTATCCTTACTTCGTATAGCTGTCTACTAATTTGCTATCGCAATCGATGCTTCGCCTATCGGGCGAAACTGCGACTTTTTGAACAGAAGGTTTTTGACACTACATTTACGTCCATCGAAAACAATTTGTCTCACCCGTCTCAGTGGCTATGGCGTTTTCTCGGTGAGCACAAGGTCGCGGGTTCGTATGGCAAAAACGCTCGTGTACCGTGTCTTGGGTGGACGTTAAAGAGCTCCAGGCAATCAAAATTAATCCTGAGCACTCCACTACGCCGTTCTTCGTAACCCACAGAGCTGTGTTCGCACGTTAAGCCCCATAATTTTCAAATATTAATTTTCAACATGCTAATCCACTGCCTTGGTCCACCACTAGTAATGCAACCGTCGCCTCTGAACTCAGCTGCAGAAAGTTGGCTCGCGGTATTTATTTGTATGTGCTCTGCTTCACCTGATACTATGATCCTTCAAAACGTGGCACGTATCCACAATGTTGGATGGGCCGATAATCGGGTGTTTGCACGCACAGCTAATCATTTCAGGAAAATGAAAAAGAAAAATTGGGAATAGGAGAGTATTGCGTAATTAGGGAGTTTTAGGAAATACACTCTAAGAAACGTTTGCACCCTTAGGGGCTCATCAAATATGGCAAGTCAGTTCTGGGGAATCCCGCAAGGTGGAGAAAGGTTCATGAAATGGAAAATTGTCATTCACCCGAACGTAGCACGAAGCTACAAAGGAAACCCATCATCCTCATCATAATCATCAGCCTATTTTTATGTCCCCTACAGGACAAAGGCTACCCGCGATCTCCAATTACACCTGTTTCGCGCTAGCTGATTTCCACTTGCGCCAGCAAATTTCCTAATTTCATCACTCTACCTAGTTTTCTTGCCGTCCTCGAGTGCGCTCGCCATCCCTTGGCAGTGGCACCCATTCTGTATCTCTAATAGTCCACTGGATACCTACCCAATGCATTACATGGCCAGCCCAGCTCCATTTTTTACTCTCTTAATTTCAACTAGAATATCTGCTCTCCCCTTTTGGGCTCTGATCCGCATCGCTCTATTCCTGCCTCTTAGTGTTACGCGTAACATTTTTTCTTCCATCACTCTTTGTGCGTTCCTAAGCTTGTTCGCGAGCTTCTTTGTTAACTTCCAAGTTCCTGCCCCATATGTTAGCACCGGTAGAATGCAAAGATTGTGCACTTTTCTTTTCAACGACAGTGGTAAGTTCCCAGTCAGGATTTGGTAATGCCTGCCGTAAGCACTCCAACCCATTTTTATTCTTCTGTAAATTTCCTTCTGATTTGAAGCCGGGTATTCTACCTCTGCGCCACGCCACCCCCAGCATCATTAGGGTTACAGAATGGTACAGATACCAAGAGAAGGGAAGCGCAGTCGAGGTCGGCAGAAAACCAGATGGGATTATGAAGTTAGGAAATTTGCAGGCGCAAGTTGGAATATGCTAGCGCAAGACAGGGTAATTGGAGAACGCAGGGAGAGGCCTTCGTCCTGCAGTGGACATAAAATATAGGCTGGTGATGATGATCATGATGATGAAATTTTCTTCTCATGATCGGGGTCCCCTGTGAGTAATCGACCTAGATAAATGTACTCTTGTACACACTCTAGAGGCTGACTGGCGATCCTGAATTCTTGTTTCCTTGCCAGGCTATAGAATATTATCTTTGTCTTCTGCATATTAATCTTCAACCCCACTCTTGCACTTTCTCAGTTAAGGTCCTCAATAATTTATTGTAATTCGTCCCCAGAGTTGCTGAACAGAACAATGTCGGTTTGCAGGCGACATATTTGCCGTTAATCCTCACTCCTAAGCCTTTCCAGTCTAAGCATACAGTGAATAGCATTGGAGAGAGTGCGTCTCCTTGCCTGACCCCTTTCTTGATAGGCCACTTATTACTTTTCCGTGGAGAACCAAGGTAGCTGCGGAATCTTTGTAGATTGCATGTATGCCTCTTGTACTTCTTGATGAAATTCCTCTATGACTGCTGGTGTCTCTACTGAATCAAATGCCTTTTCATATCTATGAAAGCGATGTAGAAAGGTTGATTGTACTCCGCAGATTTCTCATTTACCTGAATAGATGACGTGGATGTGATCCATTGTAGAATATCCCTTCCTGAAGCCAGCCTGTTCTCTTGGTTGATTGAAGTCTAGTGTTGGCCTGGTTCTAATGGAAATTATCTTGGTGAATATTTTATACAATACTGAAAGAAAGCTAATGGGCCGATAATTCTTCTATTTCTTTAACGTCTCCCTTGGATTAGTATAACGTTGGCATTCTTCCAGTTCTCTGGTACACTTGAAGTTGTGAGGCATTGCGTATAAAGGGCCGAACACTTTTTAAGCATAACATCTCCTCCATCTTTGATTAAATCGACTGTTATTCCATCTTCGCCAGCAGCTTTTCCCCTGGTCATGTCTTGCAAGGCCCTTCTAACTTCATCGTTATAGAAGGAGCCTCTGTATCCTGTTCATTACTACGTTGAATGAAGGTAGCGCGGCTGGTCTGGGTACTGTACAGGTCAGTATAGAAGTCTTCTGCTGCTTTTACTATGTCATCGAAATTGCTGATGACATTACCCTGCTTATCTTTCAGTGCATACATCTTGGCTTGTCCCATGCCAAGTTTTCTTCTCACTGATTTCATGCTGCAGCCATTTTTTTAGTGCTTCCTCAATCTACAAAGGAACATGGATTAAAGCTACAAAGAAACCCTTACGGCTTTCTCATAAAGAAAGCTTCACAGATGAGGAAAAATTAGTCCTTATCCGGAATTCAAACCCGGAACCAATGCCTTTCCAGGGCAGTCGCTCTACCATCTGAGCTATAAATTGGCATGCACGCTATTGGTGAGACATGGCATTCTTAACACGAAAGTATCAAGCGCAGATTTTTCAAGAAAGGAAACAAAAGCAAGGCAGATGACTTTTTGCTTGGGTACAAGATACGCACCAAAAGGTATAAACTTTCTTAAGTGTGTGGCGCACCCAAGCATATTTGAGTACCCAAAACCTCACTGCCCTGCTTGCGTTTTGTACTCCTTTTGCGTTCTTTTGTACGCCCTGCGGTTTGCGTCCCCTTCCTTTGGGTGCGCAGAACCTAAACTGCCCAGTGAGAAGTGAGACAAATGCATGGGTGATTAGATCTAAAAAAAAATTACACTATCTTCCCGTAGGGGAACCCTTAGTAGTATGCGAAGCAGCCATGGGGTCGACTCTTGGTAGTTTTATCAGCTGTATAAACTTGGACATGCAGCAGCACCAGCAACGCGCAGAACTGTTGTCAACACCGTCGGCGTTTTGCACGCGTTCGCACCAAACGCGCGCGGCGTTGGTGACTGTTGCCGGTACCTCTGGGGTGCCTACCGTCGCGCCTCTAACCTAAGCTGCTTCGCATTATCGCGCGCGGAGCCGCAGGTGTTGCCATTCGTTGCGCAATCCGGAGAGGAGAGGAGCGTCGGAGAGGAGGGGGATGCGCATGCGCAGAGGAGAGGAGTGTCGGAGAGGAGAGGAGGAATGCCGAGAGGAGAGGAGTCAAGGAGAGGAGGGGGAGGAGGATGCGCATGCGCAGTCTGGGTGTGGACGCCGCACGGTGGATTCAGGGAGGGACACAGCCCCGAGCAGAAGATGCTTCGCATCTAATAAAAATATTCACAGAATAAGTTAGACTGGAATAAATTTAGAACAATTTTAATAGGAGTGGTAAGAAAAGTAGGAATTAGCAACCCCTTGAGACAGTGATGCAACCAATCCATGATCAAATGTCGCTTACCACCTTCCACTTCCATTAAATGCAAATACATGCACACATTGACTGACCGATCGAATGGATTCTGATTGCATTTAAAAAAAATTAATACTGGCATTTTCTGTGAACATTTATCGAGTAAACCAGTGCATAACTGGTTATGCTCACAATACTGAGAATTAAAGGCATTGCTTCTTTTAACAATGCAACTGTTTTCTCCTGGCTTTAAAAAAAAAGTGCTATGGGGTAGTGGTAATTATGGCTGGATGCGAGCTACAGGATCCTTAGTTAAATGCTGGCTACGATTTCACATTCGAATTTCGCATCTCTAGTTTTCCCGATGAACAGTCATTGTGTACTCAAAAGACCAACTGCAACAGGCTTTCACTGTGCATCAACTAATTGTTATAAGTATGAATAGTGTGGAAACAATCCTGGAAAAGCTGCAGGGCTGGTGATATACATGTACTAATTACTTGTATTTTCATTAATAGCACCGTGGCAGATGACGTGGGCAAGTGGGGGCTAGCGGATATGACGCAGATCCCATAATATGGTCTATGAGACCAGCAACGTGCACTGTGCAATCTCGTAGGCAGTGCCCAGGCGCCACCACGGTTCTCGCCGTTGCGTCATTTCCGGCAAGTGGTAAATGCTTTTTTTTTTTTTCATTTTTGGTCTGGGTATCAAAAATTTCATTTTCGCAAACATTTTGTGACAGACCCACTAGTATTTCAAAAGTAAAAATTTGTACAGATTCTGCTCTACATCTTCGCTATCCGAGACTAGACTTCGTATGCAGCTCCAAAAGTTTATTGCAGTTAGCCTTTAAAGGGAACGCCAAATCAGTATCACTGCACTGACAACAGCTCCGTTTCGATGCAGAAGCTTGAAGGAAAGTATTTTACCAATAGGTGTCTACCTGATGTATCAGGTCAAACAATTTTTTTTGTTCTATGAAGCTGAAGGGATGTTGAGGCTATTAGTTTAAATACTAGTTAGGAGTGCCCTTAAGAGTGGACCATTTTACATACACAATCCAGATTGCCACTGGAGGCAGGCATACTACACATTTGCATTTGAATGACCCAACCCTGAAAAACTAATTCACTGTAAAATAAAAAAAAATATGATCGAGAGATTTTGTTCATATGCATTGTTGTAGGTCTAAGTAATGTGCTTGCAGTGTTTATATGCTACATCATTTTAAAGAGTTAGAAGATTCTAAAGTGCTAAGAAATGTACTTATTTTCTTGAGCAGCTGCTGGTAGCACTCAAGAAGCCATAAGCATCCCAAGTCATCAAGATGAAAAAAACCATTAAGCTGCCTTTATTTATAAACGAGTGAAAGGCAAAAGACAAAAACAAGAAGACAACACGAGCACTTGCAGCCTTCACCAAAGTGGACGTGTTGTTGCTTTCTTGTTCTTGTCTTTAGTTGTCCTTTATTTATCACGGATCACCAACTTACCCAGCAGTCTATCCTTCAGAGCTTCCTTTCTGTAGCATGTCATTTGCCTTTGTTGTAAACTTCTGTGTGGCTAAAAGGAGTGCATCTGTGGGTACCGCATGGTGGCAGAATGCTTAAACCTGTCGTATTCCGCTATGATTGTGTGGATTATGTGGGATTATGCAAAGCATTGCAGAGTAGATAACCCTAGTGATGCTTTGCCAGTGACAGATACAGGACATGATATCAGTACTGACAAACATTTATTACACAAAAAGCTAGGAACGACACTTGGAGACATGATTTGAGACGTAACATTTGGTTGGGGCCCAGACTTTATAAGACCCAACGGAGCTGAACACAAGCTTTTGTGAAACTTTTTCAACATTTCCACTGCTCAATGAACCATAAGAGAAACATAACGAAGCAAATAATTTATAACAAAAAGGTTCACAAGATCTTTTGACACAGATGGCATAAAAAAAAAATCTATGATTCACAGTTAAATGTTGGATATCTTCCTTTCATGAACACCAATTATGGACACTATGATAAAGCCAACACAATTCAAAAGGAGGTGAACAATAAAAAGTAGATTTAAAATTTTCACATCATCCATAAGGTACAGTAACCAAATTAAAAATTATGGGCCCTCCCGAAGAAACTCACAGCAAAACCTTCACTAGCACACGTGAAAAGTAACACATGCACCCATACAAAGAGATATACAAAAGACAGCAAATGGGAACAGCAAACAAAACAAGTCGAAAACGGGAGCCGGTGAACATATGTACAAATGGTTCTCATTTCCAATGCCATAACACAATAGCAAAGAGAAAAATTACAATACAAAAAACACATTTGTCTGATAAAACAAGCACTTCGAGAAAAAAAAAGGAAAAAAAAAAGGTCAACTATGAATTTACAATTGATGGCGAAGATGGCAAAAAGAGAACACAGAACAAAGCTCACACAGAAGACCCAAGCAACAATGAGGGGAGAGAAGAGCGGATATAAACTAAAGGTGAATTCCACTAATCGACCTGGGGAAAGCATTTTTTATTTTTTTTTTTACTTGCTCTGCTGCAGATAGAACTTTTTTTCCCTTAGTCGTATCGTAGCTGGTTTGCATTTTCGTCAGGTTGTTTGGAATCAACTCGCAATCAACTGCCTGCGAGTTGATAGCTTGGTCTCGCTCCAACAATGGGGCATTAACTCAACCGGGAACTTCTGAAGAATGTCGCATTCTGCCAGCTGCGCATGACAACTTCAGCAGTAATCCATTGTGGAGCGATATGTTTTCACTGGCAGAATGGGGTCTGCGAAATACGAGCCCAATAAAGTACCTCCTCCATGGTGACAGGTGGAATTCGCCATAACAAACACTTGGCATGGTGGCTACAGCTCTCTCTATAAACCTGGTATTTAATAAACAAGGTGGTCCTAGAGACTCGCAGAAAGAGAGGAAAAAAGAAATGTGTATACAAATCTTTTTCTTATACAGCCTTCGCCCTCCACCCTCGCGTATAAAAAACTTTTTTACTCTCTCACCACCTCAACTTAGATGCTGCAAATGTTGCCTATGTGTGGTAATAATGAACAATGCACAGAGGACGCCGGCGCCGCGCAGACCTAACACCAACTGACGATGCTCACTCTGGCGGGCAATGGCCATGTGTGGCGTGGCAGCTGTTGACATGAGATATAAATTAGGATGGGTGTACACATCTGTGACATGAGTGAATGTTGTGAATGTTATACCCACCTGGTTATAACTCTCTCTCTCATCTACACATGCACACACGGCAAAAGAATATAAACTCTCGCTCAAAAGAAAAAAAAAAGTATAAAAAATGCATGAAAGAATAAAGCTATGCAAGCGTGTAATGCCGCGAGTGGAAAGAATTACCTCGGAACACAAGACTGCACAAAGTGTTGCTGGGCCAACGCAACTACATGAATATAACATAATGGCAGAGGATGCTATGAAAAGCCTTTTGAAATAATCGCAGATATGACACATCAATAAGAACACAATGCTGTTTTCTCTAATCAAGTCTTACACTATCTGAAAGCAGCCGCTGCTGCCCTAGATTTGCATTGAGGTAAAAATCTCAGCTTTGAAGCAAAGGCAAACGAGAAAAACGAAAAAAGAGGGGAAAAAATGCATTACCCGTAAAATTCACAGGCTCTCTCACAGTGGCCATCCCCACCAAATGGAGGTCTCCTGATGGTGTGTTGCGTCATTCAGATGGCATGTCCAAGTGTGACTGTTGTGTCCGTGTTTATGTGGGTGTGCATGTTTGTGACAATGAATGCAAATGCATCATCAAGAAATGGAGGTCAATGATAGATGAGGGCTACCTTACAGGGATGATGTCTGCTGAGATTCATACATGGGGACAAAAATTAAAAAAAGAAAGAAAAGGAGGACTGGTGAAAAAAGAAAAGCCACATATGTACTTGAAACAAATAATAAAAAAAAGATGTATATGACATGTCTTAAATATATCAGCAGATGGCACACACACACACCACTACAAATATAGCTTCTCACAAACACATTTCGATCATGAGGTTTTTTGAGAGGACAAAGGACATACACCGATCTTTATTCCTTGGAAGAGGTAAAAGTATGAGCTATGCACAGTGCCAACCATGAATATGCCACGAGAGGAGGAGCACAGAGAAACAATACAACTGCAAGAATATTTTTGCTCTGCTGCTGTCACCAACATATGAACACTTCACACAAAACACATCAGTGTGCTGATGCAGACGGGATAAACTCAGTAATAAAAGTCATCAGACAGGTAACTGCTTTTCCTATGAGACAATGAGTGAGGCATGCTTGCAGCCAGCTTGCATGGTCTTGTGTGTACAGATAAGTGTGCCATATAATATGTATATATATATATATATATAGTATCTTTGTATACTGCAAAAACTGCTTCGTGTGAAAAAATTTAACTCCTCCTTCTCTCTCTCTCTCCCCAAAGGAACCACCCGCAGACCATTGCACTAGACTTGCACGATTTCTTACACTGTACAGCCCCCGAGAATCTTTCCCCACCCAGTATATTACAGACTAAACGGAAGCATGATCCACCATTCCGCTGTGCTTCTGCTATCGCCGTCTTCCATTGCCTCCTCGTCGCTCTGTCTTGTTCTTTTTTTCTCCCCATCTCCTCCTACTGCTTTCATCAGATCACGAATC
Source organism: Dermacentor silvarum (assembly GCF_013339745.2). Taxonomy (NCBI): domain Eukaryota; kingdom Metazoa; phylum Arthropoda; class Arachnida; order Ixodida; family Ixodidae; genus Dermacentor; species Dermacentor silvarum. The sequence continues at coordinate 156,240,167 of NC_051155.1, read as the reverse complement.
CCAATTTGTGTCCAAGTAGACATGGTATACTCTCTAATCTGCTCTCTAAAAGACACCGAGAGCACAGTACAGCTTACACCATCAATGCCACAAGCTGAAGGACCCTAGTGAAGCTTTTACAGGGTCGATCAGTGCAGTGCCGAAGAGAAGAAAGAAAGGTTCAATACAAACTTATGTACACTGCTTGCATTAGCTGACAAAACGTCCTTAGACGTTGAACAAGAGTTGTACATTGACAGACCAGGCTTATCCCACTGAACAATGACAGCATAATGAAACATATTAGGTGCATTGAGAACCAGCCCTGCAGGGGTAACCAAATTTCATGTCGAGGTAGTGAGCTAACTTCGAGCTTCTGGCATGATAACATGGCCGTGCTTATCACTGGCCACTAGATAATCGTAAACAGCCATTGTAGCATGCTTCATTATTATGGAAAGGGGTGGGTAAGAATCAAGCAAATGGGGGGGAAAAGGAGAACACACACAAAGATCCTGCTGTTTCGGTCCAGAGATAGCAAAAGAGCAAGTTGTGTAAAATGATGTTCAAGCTATGCAAAATGAACCAGGAGGCAGTGAGAGCACCGCCTGACAAAAGTTTTACAAGTTTTTGTCCCCATAACCTGGAATGCACTTTCCCAGAAGTGTCTCGGCATGTCTCTTACCCTGCCCATGCAGTGTCAAACACTTGAAGAACGCTGTGGTGTGGTATACGTATATGTGTGTCCCTGTCGGCATGTATGTTCTTGTGTGCATGTGTGTTTGTCTCCACCAGTGGCGCTTTGTATTGTGTGTGGGTGTGTACCCTCCAGATTTGTTTTTTGTTGCGGCCAAGCAATAGCGCAGAAGAGCGAGAGAGGGTGAACCGGGCTCCCCCCACCCCCGGGAGAAAGTGGCCTCCACGGGGAGACAGCCGTTAAGAGTGGTTGGCCACAATGACCCCAGGCCGGCGCGTCGCCGTGCCGCACTGGATCACCTGCTGACGCAGCGCAGGCTCATGGACCACCAGGACGTTTAGGCTGCTGCGTAGCATGCTGCCACCATTGGCTTCCGGGGTGCTCAACCGCTCGGGGGTGGCACAGCGGGGTTCGTCGTCACGAAACAGGTGGTCCCCCTCGAGGTGCCGAATGGCCTCCACGATGGTTTCCAAGTTTTGGCGGGACGTGCTGCATGGTATGGCGACGTGCACGGAGAGGACTGAAGTGGCGGCACTGCAACCTCTTCCCGCGTGGCCACAGTGGGTGTGACTGCCGTTGCAGCAGGAGCTGTGGGCTGCATGGAGTGTGTACTCAGGTCCTGAGGCAGATCGGCTACGGGGCTGGGCAGAGGCTCTGGCGGCTGTGGGTGTGCCCTCGGCGGGCTCGCGCTGCCTGCTGGCAAAGCGACAGGCGCTGGTGCCGGAGAGAACTGCGATGTTGCCAGCACTTGCTGCTCTGGAGGAGGCTGGGCCACCACTACAGCAGCCTTTGTTGTGTCAGCGACCTCCTGCGAAGTTCGAAAAGAGGCAAAGTTTTGAGTTTTTACCCATTAGTGAGCAGAGCATCCAAAGTTCCATGTGGTGGAAATGAGGATGCTGAAATGGGTGCTGCAGTGAATATGGAAGGATGTGCGGAGTAACACAAAGCCCGTCTGAGAAACACTCAAGGAAGAGCCAAGGCTCAAGAGCAAAGACCAAAATGGGAGAGTTATTTAACAAAGAGGGGTTGGCACTATCCTTGCAATAAGGCACTGAGGAGTGGTGTCTGCAGCAAAAATGAAGCACAGTGAGCAGGAAAACTCAGCAGAATAACAGCAGAAAAGGGAAACACTCTAACGGGGGGCGACAATGAGTGTGGAGCGGGCGGCCGACCCTCCAATGTTTCCTCCCGAGTGAAAACAGAGAATCATGCACTGAAAAGTAAATAAAGTTAAAGTGCTTTACTACAAAAACTAATAGCATTTCTACTACAGTCACATAGGTGGCAATATTTATTATACAACTTTAACTATTCCTAATGACACTGCCAACTCAAGTAGGAGCTCAAACACTTTGTTGTAGATGCATTGCACATAACAAAAACAGTAATTACCTCTGTTTTGACCTTGTGATGAGGTGCCGCGGCAGGTGCCTCTCTGATCCGCTCAGTGTAGGCTTGCGCTTCCATTCCACGCGCCTGGTCCTCTAGGATCATCCGAAGCCTTCTCTCACGTTCAAGCTGCACTCGGAGGTCTACAAGCTCACGCAGGACGTCTTCCTTTGTCTCTGTGTCTTGTGGGCTCATGCCAGCGATTCCCTCATCATCCACTGCAACAAAAAGCGTGCCATAAAATGATTAATGTCAGGACTGTATGATTCAAAATGAAGTAAATATATGATGGTCCAATATGAAAGAAAATGCTCCATATGCACTATGAACCATTGACTGTTCTCAATTTTTGCAATAAGATTAAAACAGTACCATGCAACAACTCCCCTTGGACATGAAAACTATTCGGCACATATCAGCGAGCGATGTACCTCAGCAGTTGTCACTGTTTGAAACACTGCTTAGGTGCACCTTATCCTACTGGCACACCCTGTACATAGCACATTACCAAGGCTCTGAAACACTGAGCAATCAGACTGGTATACTGGCAATGATGAAAAATGCTCACATTAGCCTGATTGATACGATTAAAATACACGCAATATTATACTAACTTTTGTCAACCTAGGCACTCTCAAAGGAGTTAGGCATCTGTTGTTCTGGGAAGCTAGACCATTGTTACATAGCAAGGAGTGCTATCAGCCAAAAGTTGGTCACTGACGTTAAGGTTAGAAACTACTGTGCTCTCCTGTTGCTCTGGAACAGTATAGTGAACTTATCGGTGGTTTTTCAAATATGACTCCATCAGGAATGAGTGCTTTCACTCCACAGACGTATAAAAACAAAACAAGAAAGAAAGATGCAGGGAAGAGAGGATGAAAATATGCAGCAGTGCTTACTGTTGTCTCCTTTCTTGCGCTTGGGCAGGGGCGAATCTGAAGAGGAGCCATCACTGTCTTGGCTCATCTGGCAGTTGAGGAGGCGCTTCAGTTGGCTGTTCTGTGACAGCAGGCGTGTTTTCTCCTGCTCCAGCTGGTAGATGTACTCAGCAGTGTGTTGTAGTATGGCAGCCTGCACAGACAGAGAAAAAAATGTGTTTAGAAGTTGTGTGGGCGTACCAAGAAAAAAAAAGCGCAGTTAAAATAGAGAAAAAAGATATTTCGGGCTACATGCAGTGTAGTAAATTGGTAATGAAATATTCGACAGCTACAAAAACGTAAAGTTGTACCTGGGCTTCTTTTTATATGCCCCAGATATACGTCATAACGTTCACAACCTGTTACCAAATTGGTTACTGTAGTAAGGCATTGCACAACTATTCCCGCACAAGGGTTCTGAGCCGGGTGTATACGTTCATTGAAGGGAATCACGGTCGCTGACCAGGTCCTGATAATTAATCCGACGTTTCGGAACCGCGTACAGGTTCCTTGTTCACAGAGTTGGACAGGAAATCGTCGTCGCTTATGTAGTCAGCTTGTGACGTAACGAGCATGCGCAAGTGGCAGGCATGGTCCTTGCTATCCGGTTCATCGTAGCTGGCCCTTAGATTGAATGATAAGCGATTCTAGCAGCCGCCGGGATGACATGTTCTTTTCTTTGGCGACAACAGTGGCATTGTCCCAGTCAATCTTGTGATTATGTTCTCGCGCACTCGGCAATGGCGTTCGTTGTGTGACTTATTTCTTACGTCACGTTTATGGTCCTTGAGGCGTTCGCCAATATATACGTTCATTATGGCAAAACAGCGCAGGCGACTTTGCGAGTGCATGCAGAGGCGTTTGATTGCCTCGAACGCCCTCCTCCGTGTTTGCAAATGCGAGGGGCAGCGCGAGGTGCGGTCCCATATGCGGCTCTGCGCGCCAAGGGGGTTCTGCCTCCTTCCTTCCTCGTCCGACTGCGAGCGGGCGCGCGCGCGGTCCGAACGAGGTGTCGACGGCGGCGTCGAACGGAAGTGGGGCGTGGGAGTCGTCGGCAGCCGGTCGACCGGATGCCTCGATTCGAAGCGGATGCCGTCGACAGCAGCTGAGAGACGCGCGCGCTCGCTCCGAGCTGCGCGCCTGCTAGTCGCAACACGGCCATCACGCGACGCGTCTCGGAACTCCGAAGAACGCGCGACGTGTGTTAAGTGTGGATAACCCGCTCACGTGTGTTAGTTAATTTGCTTGTACAATACTGCGGGAATTACCGGCCGCATCAGGAAAGGCAAGAAAAAAGAAAAACTGAATGCGCAGCACGACGGAGACATAGAACGAATAGATCCAGTGTACGATAAAGGTTTATGTAACCGCGATAAACACCAAAAGGGGGGGGGGGGGGGGGGGGGCGAATGGGTGAAAGGAAAAGACGCTTGATTATTTCGTGGCATTATGCATGGAACGCGTGCAGCTGAGAAATCTATCAGCTCCGAGCTGTTCCTGGCTGTGCAGCTTCGGCCATCTCTCGAAAAAGCATGCAAGATATTCAGTTACATCTGAATAGAAAGTCTATTGAAGCCAACAATGAGTCAACAGGTATAAAACAACTGTTACATAAACAACAGCGGTCCTAGACTAGTATCTTATCGAAGTGGCACAATAATTAGCCTCAAAACCCCGCGCTCTTTCATCTCCCTGATCGGGCGCGTTTTATCGCGCAGCGTCTTGGCCGTCCCGTCGCAGCGAAATCCGCGTACCAGGTCGCTCCTTGGGTCCACGAGTGTACACACAAACGCCGGGCGCCCTCTTCCGCCCCTCGTGTGCCATTTCGGGTAGCACCGGTCGATCACGACAGTCGCGCACCCTTTCTTTCTTCGCCCCGTAACCGGCGAGCGCGCCATCGACCTGCGAAGGGCCGCGCACGCTGCTGCTGGAGTTCTCTGAACGACGCCGCTCGGCAGCGCACAGGGAAGGAACACTGTTGTGCTTTCGACGTTGCTGGCTTGAATTCGCCGCGCAGAGCTCTCTTTATCGTTGCAATAATTCTCTGGCTATGCAAAACTTTCGCGATTTGTCAACGAGCTCGATGGGCAAACGTGTACAACCGCCATTGTGGCGATGCAGCGGCTGTGGTGTTCTAACCGCTGGTTACCTGAGGAACAAAGGTCTGCTTCCGGTCGCGTTTGTGACGACGCAATGGAGGAAGGGGCGAAAGAGAGAGAGCGAAAGAAAGCGCCCGTGTACTTGGATCTGGCGGGGGGGGGGGGGGGGGGGGGGGGGGGGGGGGGGGCGCTACAGCTCATAGCCTACGTAAGACAGGGTCCAGGTTGTCAATATCGAATTCTCCACTAGGACGTCTCTCATAACGCAGGTGCAAGTGTAAAACGGGAAACTGGCATCAATCATTTATCAGCGAGTTTTTCGAACAGCGCATCCACGGTGGGCAGAGCAATCGGCACGCGTGGGGTGCACGACGCTTACGCACGCTATTTCACAGCTATCTTAACATCGACGAGAAGCACAAAAAAAAAAAAAAAAAAACTTTTATTCAAGGCGGAACTTCGCGACGCCGAGTGAAAAGCTGAAGAAAGCGAATGCTCTTTTTCTGCGTGAAGGCGCACAGCGACGAAAACTAAAGACGGTCCAGCATAGCGCCATAGCGCTCCAAGCGCTACCGTTTTCGAGTCCTAGGCGAGCAGCAAAGACCCCCGTCCCTCTACACCGCAGCTGCTCGGGTGAACACGTGCTCGCATGGTCAACTGCGCGCGCCGGCGCTCAAATTAGCGAAAACGAGGGGAAGACCTAGGAGGACTAAAAGGGGGTGGGAGAGAGACTTGCGCAGCGACCCGCGAAAATAAGCCTGCATTACACGAACAAACGACGGCGCCATGCTCCTTTTGGACAACGATCGAGTATGAGCCTGTATAAATATTTTACAGCGGCGGTTGCAGTCAAAGAAACACCAGCAGTGCAGCACTTTGAAACAGCCTTTTTACAACGGGCCGGGCCTTTCGCGTGAAGTCATCCGCGTGGAAAATGCTTGCGCGTGACGCGAACACGGCCATGGGGTTCAACGCTTCGACGGCTTTCCTGCAAAGCACCGCGCACACTTTCGGAAAGGCCTGACTGAAGTAAAGTGAAGGAGCTTAATACAGGCAGTCGCAATTATAATGTCGAGACAAATACCGCAGCTTCTCCCGCGGCTTTTCCGAAACGTTGTCACGGACTGCGCCCGAGACACTTAGTGGTGACTAATGCCGAAAGCGGTGGCAACGAGGGAAGAGTAAACATCAGAACGCCTGCCAAGCACTTCGCGATTACACGGAGCCCAGGGGCACATCATCCCAGCACGCGTTAAACACTGAATCAGCTTCCCCCCTACGCGGCTGTTTCATACACACCCATTCTTTCAAGAGCCCGTTCGAGCCGACCAGGAAAGCACACGCACGAACTGCAGGGACGCTCAACTCAGCTCATGCCCTCTAAAAGGACGCCGCGCGAGAGAGGGGGCGTTCACGCGGCTGCGTGGTTAAGGTGGAGGTATCACTGTCGCCATCTTGCGTGTAGTTCAGATTCTCCCACCAGGCGACGCCACTCGGTCATGTTTGGTTGTGTTTAAGGTGGAGCGAAAAAAAAAAAAAAATCTGCTCTTCGCCGCCGCAGCATGCCCCGAGATGGCCCTCTTGCGACGCGGCGACAGGTGATTCGCCGAATTGAGGAAAAGTCCCCCCTCCCCCCTTCTTTTCACGAGTTGTCCCTCGCACCATTGTTGTTTGGTTGCTGCGCGTGGTGGTTTTGCCCCCACTGATACTTTCAACAATAGCTCGCTCAAACTTTGTAAAATCTTCAGTGCCGATGATGGTGGCAATTAGTGGTTCGCCACTGCCACTTTTGACGTGGCCGTCAGGTGAGTGCAGACCGCTGCTTCGAAAGCCGTCCCACGGCAGATGGCCTGCAGACCAGTGCTCACTGCAGAACCTTGAGTGTCGTTGATCGTCAACAAGTTTTGTTTCTTTCTCTTCCAAGTGTATTTCTTTAGCATTTTTCAAAGTGCGGACCCGCTAAACGAAGGCTCTAGGCTTGAAATGGTCACTGTTGCTTTGTGCCTATAAAGATAAATAAAGGAAAAGGAAGGAAATTGCTACGGACCGCAGTAACTGTCTAGCGTAAGCCCCGTTTACATGAATGCGACAGTGTCGCATCGCATCGCATTTCTAGCGCATCGCATTCATGTAAATAGCGGTAATGCAATGTGCCAGGCGAGGGTAGATTTATGGGCGCTAGTCGACTCTCGCGGAGCATGTAAACGCAGGGCGCCTAACAAGACCTTCGATGACAACCGTGAAGCTACTGAGAGGCGACGCTACTGAGAGGGGAGAAGGGAGGCGAGGGCCCCTAACAATACCTTCGATGACAACCGCGAAGACGCTACCGAGAAACAAGCGAGAGCCGAGGGGGGCCTCTAAATACCGCCGTGCCCCGTGTCACCGACCCGACAGTGGCCACTGCGCTCTCTCCACAGCTCTAGCCACTCTAGTCATTCATGTGGCGCTACGTTCTCTGAGCTTCATGTAAACGGCGTCGCATCGCCTTTCCCAAATGCGCTTGGGAATGCGATGCGCCACTTTCGCGTTCATGTAAACGGGGCTGTAGTCTGCTGACGCCTGAACGGCGATCCGCAGTGGAGGAGAGGTGGCGGTAAAAGAGTAGGGGTAAAGGTTAGTATAGAGTAACAACGAAATATTTAGCTTTCACTCGCACATACAGCATAGAAAGTGAAAGCGCGCGAGGGGAGCCGACGATCACGGCTCAATCTGGCGCCCGCAAAAGAGGGAAGCTAAGAGGAAGCCGCCTTCCGTTGCGCGAAAGGCCGTGCGGGGATGGGAAAGGGGCGGCGTTGCTCTAGATTCCGCGCGAATAGTTTTGGAGATCGCGTCATTCGAGTTGCAGAGCCGCAGTACAGTGGAATGGTAAATGAAGCAGTTGCACAGAACGTTTGCTTTAGGAAATTCACATGCGCTCACCGCTGCTAGCGCTCATCGCGCCAGCGTTATGATTACGATGGCCATCGCAAGCACTCGCGCACAGCCTTGCGCACAGCCCTCAGAAGTTGTGCATGTTTCGCCGACAGCCGTTTTCGTGACACAGGCGTTCAATATCAAGTCCTCACATTAGCCTATGGCATAAGATCACATGATCTACACAAGCAGGGACTGCATAAACAAATTATTTGCGAGAAGTACTTCTTATAATAGTCATCGAACTATATAGTGTAAATTGTGCGCGTGTTGTCTGCCTTTTTCGCGCTGTCCATGCTTTCATTTATCTCTCTCTCTCAAATTTTGTCTGCTGAATTCGGAGACTTTCGAGCGCATGTGAGATTGTATTCTGTTGTGCACACTGTTGTGCATGCAATGGCGGAAAAGAAATGGCGGAAAACTCTGCTCGGTCGGCTGCTATGCACCACAACAAGCTAACTGCAGTCACTACAGTGATTTTCAAGGGTACGATGATCACTCAAAAAAGTAAGTGGGGGTGGGACCACTATGCGAGTGCGATGATTACGCGGATAAATACGATATACCTTTCAACGAGAAAACCACCTAGTGGTAATCACGTGTTTCAAAACTTCACTGGGCGTCGGAACACATGACATTTGTTTAGTAGCACGTGGCTTGGAATGCAGCAGGTCACGCACCCATCAGCACTTTTCGCTGCAGTCTGTAAGGCCCGCTCATTGTTTGCTTCTAATGCTATCGTTCCACCGGCGTCGCGTACAATAGTCAAACACAGCACCCTGCCACACACGTCGCACCTCATCGCATGGGGAAAGCAAGTTTCCCGATATCGTCGTACAAGCCTGCAAAATAGAAGGGGCGAGGGCAATTTGCAATTCTCCTTGGCACAATGGCCTAACCTGCTGGCGATCTGGCATGCACTCACGATGTACCGTGCAGGGCGCTTTCTTTCTTTCTTTCTTTTTCTCCCCGCAGCCACAAGTTAGTGAACTCGTGTAGGACTATATTGAAGGCGTGGTTGCAGACACGTGTGCTTGAAGGAAGTGGGGGAGGCGCCGTGACTAGACTGAGCCAAACACTCAAACCTGGAGAAAGAATTCCCTCCGCGTTTTGCCCGCTTTGTAATGTTTAGTGGCGCCACATTTGACAAACGTTGGAACTGACGTGAAACAGCTTGATATCTTTTTGCACAGATGGCGCCACCACCGAAAATCGCCTGTGAGATTTATTATTGATTTAAAATCTTCTGTTTCAAGCACTGCTTAGTAAAACTCGTGAGTGCTAGTAATTGCATGACACTGTATCGTTATAGTAATGTGCAACAATTGTCGTAAATTAGCGTTTACATGAAAAAGAATGTCAATTTGCACGGACCTGGTAAGCAGATAAATTAGCTAAATTCACTACTCCCCTCTAGATTCCCTAATTAACATAAGCAAATTTTCTCTTCATAGAAATGGAGATAAGGGCTTGCTGCTTCATTATTGAAAATTTCAGAGTTTCACCTCGAATAGTTTTGTCCCGTCGCCAGTAATGCGTGACCAAGTATAGTCATAAATTGCCAAATGTAAGTAATAATACCTCACAAACTGTTCATTAGAACACAAAACAACTTTGCATAGATGATAAGTACACTGTAGCCTAGAAAACCACTAAATATTGTTGTCCTGAGTTTAAAAGGGAAAAAGATATTCATTCATAAACTTTTGTAGTTTTGCCCATTTTTATTGGCACCTATATAAATTTCCAATTGCTTTACACGCAATTTCTCTTCATAGAAACCTTGTATAACATTTCATTTAAAGACACAGCAAATTTCATTTTGTTATGTTGAACAGTTTAGTCGGAATGGCAGTACAGCGGAGGCTAGTACAGCAAAAACGCCGTTTTTTGCTCCCACTGTTTTGACTGCCGTTAGGTGACGCTTCAGGCTAGGCGATAATACTAGGTATCATTGGAAAGCGCAGAAAGTAAGCTTTCTAACGTAATAAAGTTCACATTTGTCCAATGAACGCAGGAAGCACAGTGCGTCCGCAAATAATGACTAAAATGCCGAGCGCGTGCCGCCGGAGTGGGACCGCCACCTTAAGCCACCCAGAGTGACCAAAAGTGGTCGGCGCTGACTGATTCGGAAAATTGTTCGATCTCGTTCTAATGGAGGGGTGCGTCTTTATGAACATTGCGTGGCGGTAAGTTTTAATAAAAGGAAAAAGTGGGAGCTATCGCATATTTCTGAGCCGTTCTGTACCAGGACGGCAGTCTTACAGAGAGAGTGCTCCTACAATAAGGCATGTACGAGGTATTCAGTTGGCAAAACTTATCAGGCGCTTATACGAGCCAAGGAGGCAGTGAAGGAACCTTCAGGAACAAGTGAAAAGTGAACGTGCGTGGTTTTGATTGTGTAAGGCAATTACTGTGTAAGACAACTACTGTGTTTATGTAAGGATCGTGTAGGCGCGGAATGCTTGATCGCGTAGAGAATCGGCCTTTGAGGATTATTCGTTCTCGCAAACTTGGTTCCCAGTGGCAGATCTATTATTCCAGTTTAAGAAATTGAGAGAATAGCCTTTAAAAATAGCAACAGTTTGCTCAAGTGGCAATAGATTGACAAAATGGCTTTGTATCTAACCCGCCGGGGTGGCTCAGTCAGCTAAGGCGTTGCGCTGCTGAGCACGAGGTCGCGGGATCGAATCCCGGCCCCGGCGGCCGCATTTCGATGGAGGCGAAATGCAAAAACGCCCGTGTTCTTGCGTTGTAGTGCACGTTAAAGAACCCCAGGGGGTCAAAATTAATCCGGAGCCCTCCACTACGGCGTGCCTCATAATCAGAACTGGTTTTGGCACGTAAAACCCCGTAAAGAAGAAGAAGAGGCTTTGTATCTAGTTTGAATAATGTATTCTAAAATGTATGGTCATGCTGCACAACGTATTCACAAACATGCTAACAGCCACACAACTTATTTCTATTTTCACAACAGCCATGATCTGCACCTTTGTGGTAGTTCTTTAACGTGTGACACTTTGTTCAGCGTCCTCATGCCGCTCCCGCACCCGTAAAGTCATTCCTGTGTCAAATTATGAGCCCGAGCTCCTTCGCAGTGAAGCCAGCACACATTGCCATGACGAAGTTAAAACGCGCATGTGAGCGCCAGCAACGAAAGTGGGTAGATACTCAGGCGTAAGAAAAAGCAAGCTGCATATTCGCTTGGTGCATCGCTCATCGAAACAATTCGTTTTCGCGGCTCTCGGCAAAAGAAACGCGCCGACTGCGGTTTAATGTATCGCGGTGTCACGGCGCCTGTAAACAAACTAACTGCACCGTCTGCACGCCTGTGAGAGATCTAACGGGGCAATCATGGCCCGGTGGCACTTTGAGGGACTAGGAACAGGAGATAGAGCGTGTTTTCTTATGCCACCGTCGTGCGGCAGTGCACTCAAAGAATTAAAATAACATGACGTGTGGATGTAGTTCACAAATGTAGCGCCTGCATCTTCTTTTTACATGAAACGTCTTATCTGCTTTATATTTTTGTTTGATGGCAATAATAATGTAGCTGCAGAGATCACAAGTGTCTGGTTATTCGCGACCGATGATTATACTGTGATATTTTTGTTTGTGTTCTGCTTCTCTTTTATTTCAAAAAGAGAAAAGTTGACGGCGCAGTAATGATGACATCGCAAATTGGACAGCGCAAACAATAAATGTCACAGTTTCGCCCTAAGGGCGAAGCAATGAATGCGATAGCAACACAGCAATGTCATACGAAGTAAGGTGAGCGGCTTTGGTAGCAATATGAATTGTAGTAAACATGAGCTGATTAAGTAAGCAGGTGTGCTGCGGCGTAAGTAGACCGACATGAAGAGAGACTCGATGACCATGAGAACGCGCGTGTGAAACGGTGGTGTGGATGAGAAGCGCTTCCCGTGGGCAGCGCGTGCGAAGGGACACACCTGTAGCGCTGCACTGCCGATCTGGGCAGCATCGCATGTGTAGCGTGCGTTGGAAAATGTGGCCCTACTATTACTAACTGAATGAACAAGCGTGGTGTGAGCGCGCACAAACAAACATGAATAGATCACACTGAATGACTGCAGACAACGACTGTCAAAACGCTGGCAGCAAGCGCATACGCCGCAGCGGGCGAGGTACGTGCGGTCTATCGCTTCAACGGAAACTGAGCGGCGAATGCACAGCGCATACCGTGTTGCGACGAGCGCGGTTGTTGGCAGAGTAGAAGTGCCCCCCCCCCCCCCCCCCGCCTCCCTCCGGCGCTGGCCTCCCGCTTCCTTGCTTGCGCGTGGGTGATTGAGTGCGTTCGCTCTCCGTGATAGCGCGCGTCCCCGCACGCTTCCGCTCGGGCATACGGCGCGCGGCGAAGATTTTATCTATACGGAACCTCACGGCGACGGCGACGCTGACGGCAGAAATCCGGTTGAAGTGTCCATATAATTGCTATCGCAATAAAATATCGCAGTATAGGGGGTGCATCATCGCACAGCACGATCAAACAGGACGTGCGCGCCTGTCAATGGTGATAACCGGACGGCGCGCCCTATACCTTCAGGCTTGTTATGCTTCGGCCACGCGCTCCGCTGTTCGCATTTCTTTTCATCGTGATAGTACGTATGCCATGTGTATTCGCGTATACCTTGTAGACAAATGTAGGTTGATCGTCCCATATTCGTTGCCACGAGAGGGTATAAAAATATTCGCATGCTGGTCGGCCCATATTCCGAAGAAATGTATTTCTAATTTCAAGAAGACGCATACCTTTATTGCAGCGCGCACTAAATGATATTACGGGTAGCCGAAAATTTTTACAGCTCATTGCCACAGGCGGCGCTGTCATTTAGACTTAGCAAATCCTATTTTTTTTTTTGTGTGTGAAAATTGGGGTTTTTTACCGCGGGATAATTTTTCATGCTTCCAGAAATGGTCAAGATTCTTTTGTCTTTTAAAAAATTGAGCAGGGTTCCTACGCGCTTGACCAACTCTGTATATGAATATTATACCAAACTTTGCATGTTTATGCCCGTCGTTTTTGATGACTTTGACATGAATCATTGCACGTGTTGACATCCATGACGACACGAAATCTGTGCACACCTGTGGTCATGGGCCACTCACGATTTAGGAGCTTGTTTTCACAGCCTTGTTGTATTCACTTTTTTTAATAATTCCACTCTGTGCACGCGCAGTTTTCCATTTACGTGTTCGTTGCATTCTTTTTTACTTTGTATTTATATTTTTTTTTCACTTTGTATTTTTTTCTTGTCTCTTTTCACCCTTACGGCAAAAAGGTATAAATTGAGCTCTGTATGCTTGTACACGCACTCTTGATGAAGGCCGGACCCCGGCCGAAACGTCAGTAAAGTCTTGGTATGTTTTTCCTACGTGCTTCTATTTTTTGAACTACTTCTGTGCCGGCTCCGGTTACTCTTTACTTCACTGATATATATGACCGCTTAGGCAAGCTGGTCGGGCCCCAGCCCTCCCGGGAAAATCAAAACTTTCCGCCTATGCGTGTACTCATATCATATCGCGTCATCACTTTATATTAATTAAGATAACTGCATTATGATAATTGCGAGAACTGCATGACTCTCGCTTAGTGGTTACGCGACCAGAGATCTTCATTTAATAAGTGTTTCGGATGCCACTACGGTGAATTAATTTTGCCTCACAATTAAATCGTGGACTTTTGTACTTTGATTCGCTACTGCAAAAGGAAAGCTAAAATAGGGTATTATACGAAAATCATTTGTGACACGGCAGTCACTAGACTGAGGACGTCATAACACTGAGTTGAAAGGCGGCTATTTTAATTTCCTTTCGCTCTTCATTGTAATGTTGCTAGCTTGATGCAAGACAGTGGCCACTATTGGCTGTAAGAAAACTACCTAATGACTTTAGCTTCTCAAATAATTACAACTTTGTCACATTGCTGTCGTGCGCGTAACCGTGCAAGGGAGATAAAAATAATCTCGTCTGAAGCAACCTGATGATCCTACTAACGTGTTGTCACTCACAGGCTCCTAGCTTACCTAATTAAACTCATTCGCTGTTTGTCATTCAAAGCGTATAAAAAACGAAAACGGACTGTACAGTGTGCATCAATTGATGATGTAGAGCGCGCATTAACTTGCTACTTTACTTTCGTTGTACTGGTGTGCAGACTTTTTTTAAACCAGTGCAAGTTTCGCAGAGAATACGATGTTCATAACTGGCGCAACAATATTGACCGAGTACGTGGAAAGCAAGCGAAACATACATAAAAAGCCCCGAGAAAGTGCCAACACAGAGGCACTTATCTCCCTGGCTGAGTGCCAGTCTCTCCTTGAAAGACAGTTTGCGCTTCTTTGAAGTAAATAGAGATGTTTTGCTCATTTCGTGCAAAAATGTGGCATTTATGGGGCAATATATAAGATCAGATCACTGCAGTCAGCGCGTTTCATTACCAGAAAATCGGGCCAAATCGTTCACAGCGGAGCGCCGCCGTGCACATTTCAAAGCGCGCCGTGGCAACGGTGCTGTCACCTATAGTTCGATCTCGCAGCGAATAGCGATTACCGAGGTGAAGTTAGAATGCAGGCGAGAGCTTGTGCAGACAAGGAACGCGCCGATAACACTGGCTTCCGAGAGCGAGGGTGACGGGGCTTCTCCACTGACCTCCACAGTGGGCTTCGCGGCGATGCCCTCACGCAACACCTGGAGCGCCAGCGCAGCAACAGGTGGGGTGCCTCGATGCGATCGTTCTACGACGGGAGGCGGCGCTGACATCGAGGCACCCTAGGAAATACCTCGGGTAAAATAATACAAATACTTAGGCATATGGATAAACGAAGGCGGTATAGATATCTAGAGACACAGGAAAAAACAATAATAGCAAAAGGGAAGAGAAATGCGGCCATAATGAAACACAGAGCGCTATGGGGATACAATAGGTACGAGGTGCTCCGGGGTATGTGGAAAGGTGTAATGGTTCCAGGGCTTACATTTGGAAATGCAGTTGTTTGCTTGAAGTCAGGGGTACAATCAGGACTAGATGGCAACCAAAGGTCAGTGGGACGCTTCGCGTTGGGCGCCCACGGCAAGACTACTAATGAAGTTGTGCAGGGTGATATGGGCTGGACAAATTTTGAAGTAAGGGAGGCTCAGAGTAAAATTGATTTTGAAGAACAATTGAGGAAAATGGAAGAAAGTAGATGGGGTACAAGAGTGTTCAGGTATTTGTACAGGCAAAACATTGACTCACAGTGGAGGAAAAGAACTACCCAAGTAACCACGGACATCCGGGCAACGTCCGACGGACGTCCATTTTGGATATTCCGGACGTCCGTGGGATATCCGTGAATGTCCAGCGTACGTCCGAGGGACGTCCCTGGGAAATCCAAAGGTAACCGCTTTGGTCGTCCGTAGGACGTCCGACGTGGATATCCAACACGGATATTCACAGGACCTTCAAGGTATATATAGATTTGTGTGCGCACACCTTGAAGCATGAATAGTGGAATGCATTCAAGCACCTATATATATATATATATATATATATATATATATATATATATATATATATATATAAATGCACTGGTCGGGTGCTTCAATGCATTTCACTGTCACTGCTCTGCTGTAACTAAACGTAAAAAATAGGCCCACACAAGCTTCAAAACACAATAAATATTTTATTGCTAGCTTAAACATAAGTCCAAAATGCACACATGAATAATGTTCATAACAACTAATATACTCGCCGATAAAAAAGAAAATTGACAGATCCAGATATCATGACTGAAGCTAGGACAGCGCGAATACATATAAAATCAATAGAAACTCCTTTCAGCATGTTAAGCAGAGTAACAAATATGGGAAAGACAACACCATTAAATGAGGTGTCGTTCGATTATCACATTTACTTATTTGTGCTGTCAAACCCTACGACGATTCATTACAGGCACAAGCTTTCGTGCGGCAGAAACCACAAAACGGCAGCACAGTACATAGTGTGCGCCTACCTCCTGCTCGTCGCGCGGGACCCTGGCCGGCACACGCGTGTCACATTGCTCCCAAGCAGGGAGCGGCTTCCCGCTGGCCGACGCACGCCGTCGCGCACTTTCTGGGGCCTGCACATTCAGTTGCGCGGTACCGACCGGCGAACACCACGTTTGCACTGCTAGGAAATAAACAGTTGTTTCTTTACGAAGATGTGTTGACTTGCTACTCGGGCCGTTGACTGCTGGCTGCCGGTGCGAGATCCGAAGTCCTCAAATACAGCATTTGTGTGCAGTGGCGCTTTCTTTCGCGTGTACGGCTTTTCACTCACTTTAGGGCTTGATGGCACCTGCAAACAAAACACATTCCGTTATTGTAATGGCTAAAATAGAGATCGATGTAGCCGTCATACCTCAATAGCTGAGCAGGCGACTTCGGCAGGCAGTGAAGATGGCAAACGAACCGACAGTTGACCGGCCGCATGGGCACTTCGCCGCCATTGAGACGATGGCTTTACCTCGGATTGGATTGGATTGGATCGCAACACGACACTGAATCGTCGCACAGCATGCTTTGCCATGAGTTTTTGACACATCAACGTCAATATAGTTTGTTGAAACATTATTATTAATATATAAAATTAGACAGTGAAACAATTACTTGTTTTAGGAATAAGTGGTGTCGTAAAACTAAACATTTTGGACGTGTTTTCAACTTCCAATGAATTCAATTAGCGAAAGCCTAGTAAACGTATAGCCTTAGAGATTGGCAACTACTACATGGCGCCTGTTTTATTTTTGCTTCTGTAATCATTCATGCAGCCAGCGAAAACATAGCCTTTGAGATCTGTTAGGCGGCTGAGATTAAGGTCGCGAGTTGGATTCAGGTCGTGGCGGCTGCATTTCGATAAGGGAGAAATGCAAAAACGCTTGTGTACTTCGATACAGGTGCATGCTAAGGAACCCCCAGGTGATCAAAATTATCAGATCATGGTCCTGGCAAAATAAATTCGAGAATTTTTCCCAGTTACAAGTTGGAGGGCGGGGCTCATAATCGGCCTTTCCGCAATGATGGATAGTTTTAGTACACTCGCTCCATGTTACATAATTAGTGATTTCTAGTGGGCGATTCAATGTTCTGCAAGTTTTCCATAAACATAATTTTAAATGTTACTGTACTCATGATCTTGGCATGTAATATAATAATGCCAATTGCTGTACAGAGTAAAATTGCGCAATTTTCATGCTAGAGTGGGTTTGTCCAAATATTAAATTTTCATAATTGTCATCTTAAGTTGCAAGGATAGGTCAGTTACTCGTTTTGCCTTGCAAAAAGAACTCCAAGCATCCGATAGAGTGCAGAAACATGCAAATATTAATTACAAACCTATACAATTTCCAACCATAATTTTTCATATTAGGACATCGATCCATCCATGTCCTAACTTATGTATGTCCTAGGCATGCACATTTATGTACAGCCACTGGACGATCAAAATTGGATGTCTCTTGGACATCCTGTTCGGCTGTCCTCTGGACATACCGAACGGGATATGGACATTCCTTGTACGTCCTATGGACGTCCGTGCTGGATATCCTGATGGATGGACATTCGGACTTGTGACGGACGTCCCACGGATATCCGTGGTTACTTGGGTAGGAAGCTTGCCAGCAAATATGCGACCGGTATGGCCAGCAACATGCCAACAAAGAACGTCAAACGCAAAGTGAGGGAGGCTGAGACAACGTTATGGGTGGCGGCAATGGAACAGAAACCTGCTATGACTAACAACCTCAAAGGAAAAAGGGAAATCAGGAAAGAAACAATTTATGATAACTCAAAGGGAAGCTCCTTTTCGAAGCGAGATCAGGATGCCTTGGAACGCGCAGTTATAAAGCGAAGTACACCAAGGACGAAGCCGCGTGTGCTTGCTGTGGTAAAGCTAGAGAAACGGTGGAACATGCTTTATTGGAATGTGAAGAAATCTACCCAGCTGCAAGTCTAGGCTCCTCTGACCTCCTTGAAATCCTTGGGTTCAGGGATGGAAGGGGGAAGATAACAGCAGGACCTTCTAAAGCGGGGCGCCTCGCTGAGCGATGGCAAGCCGCCCTCCTCAGCGAGGCACCCGAGGACCAGGAGTGGGCCGTCCAGCGGGCCAGGGCCATTGCCGAGGATCTCGAAAGATTTTTCTCCGGCGATGGACCCCTGGCAGCCTAGCCCCGGGCACCAACAGCCTTAACCGCTGGACAAATAAAGTTTATTCCTATCCTTTCCAGGGTTGGCACGGGCAAAGTAAACATGTCCGCTGTAGAGATTAGTAAGAGGTGGTTGGAGGTTTGGTGGCAGAAAAGTAGGGATACCACAAACAACGGAGACGTACAGAAACAGAGTTCGCAGTAATGGTTCAAAAAAGTTGATGCCTGAAATTATTTGTATTTGTGTGTTTCTCAAAAATAAAGGTAGGACATTAAGCAAAATAATAACAAAAGCTTGGTGGCGCAACCTACCACCCCGTTTCAAAGGGGACGCTCATAGCATCCATCCATCCATCCATCCATCCATCCATCCATCCATCCATCCATCCTAGCAGCAGTTGTTCCCTTTCGCCCGCTCTGCTACAGTGTAGCTCTGCTCCGTCGATGCGCGCGCGAGACGTGGCCGTCGCTGTCAATGGGAATTTAGGTGCCGCTTCGCTGCTACAGACGCTGACCTTTTCGCTCAATAAGCCATTGGATGCATTCGCAAAAAAAAAAGAAAAAAAAACACCCTGTATGCCATGCCTCTACACCCCTGGTCCGTGCGTCTTGTTGACCTTGTTGTCTTTCCTCAATGCACGGAAACAATCCGGTCATGCTAGTTCGGCACATCCTTTAGTACTCGCCGTCAGCCATATGATCAAAAGATCAATATGTCACCTCTGTGCTGTAATCAATCGTTGTAAGTTGCCGTAGCAACTAGTAACTACCCATTTCCAAGGTGAAGCAGATGAACGTTTAATTTTCAGTAAGGCAGGCTTCACGGCATAGAAGCCAAGCTTCGTGTGGTGCTGCAGCGAAGGAGCACTGCTCGGACGCAGCATTGGTTCATCCTCGTCAGCATCATCGTCGCCATAACAAAAATACAGGGTCCCTTATGTTATCCCTAAGATGACTTGAAGGCGTAAGCCCAAGTGCTGATGCATTAAAGACAGACACGTGACGTACACATCCCCCTTAATTCGCTTCGTCTACGTAGCTTAGTCATCCCTCTTAATTCGCTTAGTGTAGTTCGCCTAGTCATCCCTCTTAATTCCAAAGGTCGAGGGTTCGAGGGCCTTAATTAACTCCATCTTAATAACATGTGCCTAAATTAACTTCCCTTTAATTATCACCAAAGGTCTTGGGTTCGCCTCCAACCATAGGTCCTGGGTTGGAGTGCCTTAATTCTATCTTAATTAACTGTGACTGAATTAACTTTGCCTTCATTAACACCATAGGTCATGAGTTCAACTTCCACAAATGGTCGTAGTTCGGCTCCCACCGAAGGTCGAGGGTTCGTTGCCTTTTTGTACCTTTCGGGACGCCGACGCGTTTTCGCTCAAGGTCGACTGACTAGTGAGACATATGGGGCTTTCACCTTAATAACTGTCACTTTAATTCAGCCCAATTCCAAGGTAAAGGCTCAAAGGTTTCTGGCCACACCTCTCACACGTCTAGCAAACCAGCCTTATACGTGCGAAAAATTGCATGTGCATTCCATTAGGGCCACTTCGTAGCAATAATTTACCGCTGATTTTCTGTTCCACGCATTATACAGCATAAACCAGGTGTACATTCCTATAATTTCAGTTAAATCGCGTTTGAGTGCCCATTACAGGGTTCTTCCAAATTTATTTGTTCGAATTTCACACTGAGTCATCCGCTAAAGATGGTACACATCTTACAGAGAAGGAAAGAAAGATGTAAGAACATTCTGAAGCAAGTATAACTGGCACTAAGTCTTCGCGTAGCAGTGAAATCGTTTGTATTCTGTGTCGCTGTTCCTTAATCTGCGACAACAGTTGTGCAAGGAGCCTCCCCATTCTTTGTTATTGGGATGTGTTTTATTTGTCAGAAACGCAGTTCCATCTAGATGGGAGAAAAATATTAGCGATAATATTAAGGCTAGTAAGTGGATCTTTTTAACTGGAACCTGACGCTGTCCCACTTTCGGAATTTTGGAGATACTGCTTACGTTCTTCCTTGCTTAATAAATTCGTGTTCGAATTGACTCATTTGTATCAATGTAGTTTGAAGGGCTATGTTAATTGCACCACACCAAGGTGCAGCGACAGTGCCCCGCCTTCACGTAAGTTTATCACTGTGGGACTGAATCATGCAGTGTAACGGTGACTTGCCTCTCGGAGAAGCCAGCGCGCAGCCGCACATTATAACGTGGTCTCGGTGTCTTCTGTCTAAGCCGTTTACTATTGTAGCATCGGCCGCGGATAACCGCGGACGTTTGATGACCGTTATAATGACGAACTGGTCAGACAATTTATATTGTTGTGTACTTCACGTCACCTATCTTCGCTCCGCTACATCGATTGAATTCGCCAAAATTGCTTGGTGTAGTACTTCGGACGTCAAAACTTTGGATACCTCCGTAGACGTTCCGTCGGCGTTCTCATAGCTACGTTAAGGGGGAATGGCAGGCTGAGACGACGACGACGACGACGACGACGACGACGACGACGATGACGACGACGACGACGACAACAACAACAACAACAACAACAACAACAACAACAACAACAACAACAACAACAACAACAACAACAACAACAACAACAACAACAACAACAACAACAACAACAACAACAACAACAACAGAAAAATATCTTTAGTTTTTAGCGCCACAAAACTACACGTAGTCCGAGAAGTGTAAGGCAGTGCTGCGGCGAAGCATGTATGAGCGCTCCAAACCATTCACGAAAGGCGAAAAGTGTCGCATACCCTGGTATTTATAACGACGCGATTTGTGTTGGCTTAGCAGTATTGGTTGGTGTACTTGTTTTATTAAATGACGCAACTTTAGATAAGAAAAATATATTTAGTTTATTAGTGTTTGTCAGTTGGCTGTCACTGCAAACTGTCACTGTAAGAGGGCTGTTGTAGTGCATTGCGTAAACGTGGCCGCTTAGTTGATGTTTGTGCAATTTTACCTGTGTGTGCTTTTGCGTTGTTGCGATCCAACATGCCGATAACACATGCGAAGTGGAGAGTAATGTAAATGCATCACGAAGTGCTGCTTTGAGTGCAGCCCGCGCACGTAGCGTACAGCACGTTGAATCGTTATTGAATTTTATTTGTCTGTGGAGCAATATTTTTTTTTTCTTTTTCCTAAACGCACATCAAGCCATGCGTCTATTCTGTAAGATCACTCTCACCTGCCTTTACAAGGAACTGGTTGACAAAGTAGAGTTAGTTCCCCAGCTTCAATGAAAGAAAATATTGCCGAAAGAGAAAAAGGAAAAATTAAGAAATGTTTTGGGGATGATGGAAAGAAAGCTGAAGATTGCGTGCATTCTGTTGGAGCCTTTTAAAATCGTGTGGTAAATCTGAAATGATAAAAACTGCGTTTTTCTCAAAGCGACAGTTCTGCATTTTTAAAATGCGATGAGGTACTTTTTTTTTCTAAAAATCTACTGGCCAGTTAGTAACAATATAAAGCTAGTCGCTTCTAATATAATTGACAAAGCACCGCACTCGTAATGCGGTGGATGTGGAGGAGCCGGGACAAAAAGCTCCGATGAGCTTGACAGTTGACCTGACCCCTTTGGTATGACAGCAGTGCAGCACACATACAGAAAAGAATAACAACCTTAAAGCCTGAAAGAAATCATACAGGCAATAATTACAAACATACATAATTATAAATAAAGATACATATCTACGTATACACATGTATACAAATTAGAAGGAAACCAGCTCAGTTCAGCAATTCCTGCTCTAACAGATATACCGGGTGTTTCAACCAGCACGTTCAAAAAAAATTAAACGTTACCTGTGGCAGATAGCACAATTCTAGTCCATGAGCTGATCTACTCGAAGAGGCGGACATTACTTGCACGAAAAACTGAAATGCATATTCACCTAATTAACAGAAATTTACTAATTAAGTTTTTAACTAATTACCTTAGGGCAAATATTGCAATTTACAAATTCTAGCCGGAGAGCTCGCAAGGCAGATCCACTTGGAACGAATTCTCAGGGTGGCACCAGTTTCGAGATATCAATTCCCGAATTTTGCGTAGAAATGCATTGGCGTTCCAGTTACCTTTGTACTTCAAATGCATAAAACGACGTTTTCTTAAGAAAGTAAGTGAAACGACAGTGCATTTTAACCGCAAGTTTGACGATGCATATCTCGTAAACGGTGTCAGCCACGCAATTCTTTTCAAGTGGATGTGCCTTGCAGTCTCACCCGCTAGAATTTATAAATTGCAATATGTGCCATAAGATAATTAGTTAAAAAAACTTATTTGTGAATTTCTGTTATTTAGTCGATTATGCATTTCGTTTTTTTTTAATGTCCGCCTGCTCGACAAGACCAGCTCTTGGACTAAAATTGTGCTATCTGCCACAGAGAATCTTTAAAAGATGCTTGAAGGTCTTCGCTGAAACACCCATACATGTTCATATTTATATTCATACCCCCACATACATCAATTATTGTTGGTAATACAGCGTAATTTGAGAGTCTGAGTTGCAAGAGGCTTCAAAATTTTCAGAAATATGTTTATTTCTAAGAGACGGCACTTTGTAAAGTAAGGACTGTTCGTCGTAATTTGTTCTGGCTAGGTGTTGGTATAAACCACATTACGGTTTGCATGGCCGTTTTGAAATGTAGAACCACGGAACTAGACGGTCATGGCAATTCCCTTCAACATTCTGATACAAAATGCCATAAAGTTTATAACTAAAGAAGATAATTAATGTATTTAGCTTTACAGTGAATGGATTGCTGGTATTCTTTTTTTTCCTAAATAATGTCCGCCTCAGCAAAGCATTTTCAAAGAGAGAAAGAACATTTATTTCTTAGATTTGAAAATGGAGCAAGAACAAGAGGCAAAGGGTGACGAGGTTTGTTGCTCCGAAGATAATTTGGCAGTGTGAAGCTTAGTGTTACCAAGCGGAACCACCACAGAAAGCTGTATCAGCAACAATTCACAGACATAAATAAGCCATATAGGGCATTTAGTAGAAATCAAGAAAAAAAGAAGTGTGAGAAAGAAACAAAAAAGAAATTTGAAACAGGATAGGTGTACATTGCATGACATGATATTGACACGTGCACTTGTTTATCTTTCACCGGTGACCGCTTTTCACCGGCTAACAAATGGTAAACGTTATCGCTCGGCGCTGGACGCACCTGCATGTATCCGAAGTTTCTCGAACGTTATCGATGCTTCTATCCGTTGTCTGATGTCACCGACGCTTATGTAACCTGATTGTATGAGCGACGCGAATTGTCTAGTACTTTCGGGAAGACACGCGGGCACCAGGGATTACTCTGGAACCTTCGATGACTCATGATAAAAGCCGACGCGCTTCGCTGCTGATCAGATTTCGACGATCGCCGACTGTGTTCGCCGCTTTTGTTGTGCTTCGAGTGCAACTTGCTTTTGTGAGCACAGGTTCGCCCAGTAAAAAGTCCGTTTCGTCATTCACAATTTTGCGACTGTTTCTTTTTCACCGTCACTACTAGGTGACAGTATTACATACCATGAATATATGCGCGAATTGCACAAAGGCAAAAAAGGATACAACGAATATCACATAGGCTACGC
Source organism: Dermacentor silvarum (assembly GCF_013339745.2). Classification (NCBI taxonomy): domain Eukaryota; kingdom Metazoa; phylum Arthropoda; class Arachnida; order Ixodida; family Ixodidae; genus Dermacentor; species Dermacentor silvarum. Next base: position 156,216,371 of record NC_051155.1, on the reverse strand, counting down.
AAAATACAATGTCACCTCAATCAAGATTTTTTTACATTTTTTTTAG